>NW_006911288.1:0-293713 GCF_000523455.1 Bipolaris oryzae ATCC 44560
GGCTGGCGGGCTGGCGGGCTGGCGGGCTGGCGGGCTGGCAGATGGCGACTGGCGATTGACGACTGGCGATGATGGACTACTGACTGACCACTGGCAGCTGGCACTGTCGCACCACACACCTTACGGCCGCGTCAACGGCCACCACGTCGTCCCTATAACTTACTGTGTCTGTGTCTGTGTGTGCGTACATACACCTGTCTGTCCGTGTGTGCCGGCCTGGCTGTCTGCAGCACACCCCAAAAGGCCATGCCAAGCAGCTGCCCATGTGCGCATGCTCATGACGCTGATGATATCCATGCCCGCCGTCCATCCATCGGTATCCATCTCACACCCACCTGCACTCTGCAAATCTTCCCCCTCCACCACACGCATTGGCCTCTTGTTCGACCACTAGCCCACTCCCACCAAGCCTAAACGGTCCCACCTGTTCCATCAGAGCTAATGCGCCGCCAAGTTCGCGTCGCAACAATTAAAAAAAAAAAAAGAAGTAACCGCGTCCACTGTCATTTTTTTGGCTTACTAGCTCCATGTCTTTTTTTTATTATTCTCCCACTACTGTGCCATCTCCATCGGGTATCAAGTCTGAAACTAATCGAGTCCGCCCCAAAGGGCGCAGCCTACCCTGCCTTGAAAAGAAAAAAATATGCGCCCAGTGTCCGGTGCAATTGCGGCCCAAGGAACCCCCACCATCTTATCCTCGTGCCGTGACATGCTGAGTCGTGCCGTCTGTTGCCTCACTCGTCTGACGATTGCCTTTGGCTCTGTTTCCTCACTCAACTCCCCCTTCACCACTTGACGTGTACAAACCGCCCTCGAATGCTTCTTTCTTGGCCCAACACCCCTGCACCCTGCCGTGTGCCAATTACATAGGTAGTCCGCCTCCACAAAGCCCCCAAGCCACATCTGAGCGGCTTTGACCCTCTTTCTGCTTGCCCGTACTAGTGTCCATGTATCTATTCATGCATTAGATATCCTCTGGTCGTCCGCTCGCAAAGTCCGCGGCCCCTTTAAGCAACACAAAGTCCCATCTCTTGCTTCATGAAAAATATCCTACCTACGGACGTCCTCCTGCCATGAGCATCTGCCGTATCTGCATAATCTGCGCACGGTACTCGGGCGTCAGCTGATCGATCTGCTGCGGTGTAAGAGCCATGACCTGCGCATACAACGCTTGCTGGTCCAGGGCCGCTGGTTGTGCTTGCGGAGCTGGCTGTGGAGCTTGCGCGTAGGGCTGCGGAGCAGGTGCTTGGGGCTGTGGAGGTGTGGGCGCAACCTGGGGCGGATATCCACCATAGTTCACAGGCGGTCGCGCTACTTGTGGTGGAGCTTGCTGCACTGGCTGAACAGGCGGCGCCTGCGCCATTGGGGCGGGAGCCGCCGATGTCTCCACGAGCGACGTGAGGATCTGCGGGTCAACTAGCTGCAGGAGCAGGAGCGACTGGAAAATGGCATACGCTAGCTGTGGTGCCTGTCGCAGTAGCTCCGTCGCCTTGGCTGGGTCCGTCATCACAAGCCCCTTCATTTGTGAGAGAATGTCGAGCAGCTGGTCCGGGGGAAGTGTAGACAGCGTACGCGAAATAGCGTCGGGGCATGTGAGATTGGGCGGCAATTCGACACCTGGCGGCAGAGGGCCCAGTGTGCTCGATGGTTGCGCTGGGGGAGGTACTGCGGCCGGCTGGCCGTTCATGCCCATGGGTGCCTGCGTGTTCGGGTCGCGGCTTGAGGGCGCGTTATCGCCAGAGCCGCTCTCGTTGGACCAATCGACCCTCAGTTTACGTCCCATCAGATCGTAGTCGTTGAGGTTGCGCACCGCCGAAGCTGCTGCGTCCGCGTCGGCGAACTCTGCGAAGCCGAAGCCCTTGGGTCGTCCCGTCTCTTTGTCATACACCAGCCGAAAATTGTTAACCTGTCCGACGCGACCGAGGGTTTCGACAATAAGCTCTTCAGTCCCACCTAGTTGATCATGTTAGCAGTGCACCTGCGCGTGGAAGCCGCAGTGTCCCATACCATATGGAATATTTCCTATGAAAACCACTCGACCCGCCTTGTCGTTTGGCGCCATAATGCCTTGGATGCAGTCACCAGGTATAGTTTGCGGGGTATGAGAGTGCGTAAATGTGGGCGCAGAGCAAGTGTGTAGATGTTTGAAGGAGAAAGATAGTTGACGTTTCTTTGATCACCCATGGCCTTCGAGCTACGGAACTAGGCCCAGGGCTTGGCGCGTCGAACCGCGGCTACGCGATTCAGCCCTGCTCCTCTCCCCAACCCTTGCCAACATCCACACAGCCCAAACAACTCGCATCATTTCTAGTCATATCAATTTCTATATAGCAGTACTGTTTTACAATCTTGACCTAATGTGCACAGTAGGCTCTTTCGCCATCTAGTATCCTGAATATCCTACAACTTCGCACTCTGTGGTGCGCAGCATTGGCCGTCCTTGCCCACCGTTGCAGTCACGCTCGGCTGCTGGTGCTGCTCGCTCAACAGGCTGCTCTTGTTGAACGCCTGCTCGCTTGGTGGCACGTCCAGCGCTGGATTTTTGTCAAAGAAGTTGACTGGCTTCAGGTGAATCTTCAGAATTTCACACGGCATAACAGGAAAGTCTTCGATCCTGGGTACGTGGTTTATGCCCGCTTGGATATATACTACCAAGTCGGTATCCTTGACGTTGTCGTTCCTCTCAGCCCACGACCGCACACCAGTTCCTCCTCTTGACTGGTTGGTGTATGTGCCGCCAGCGTACAGCTCACCGTCCTTGTGCTTGACGACGTAAATGTTGTGGTCGGAAAACTCGGCACGCTTGTAGTTGAAGCTGTCCTTGTCCGACAGGATTTTCTGGAATGGAGGCGCCTGGATCTTGTACGCCACTGCCTTTCCATTGACCGGGTTTCGCACATTCGGGTTCTGGATCTTGAAGGTGCGGTTGTTCTCGTAGGCAATGTCGTAACCGCCAGATTTTTCGACAACTGTCTCCTGGACGTAGTAGCCTGTTCCGTGGGGGTTGAAGTCTGATCGGGGCATGGGAAAGGCTTCGTCATACACCAAACGGTTATCGTAACCGTCAATCATAGGGTCGACACGCAATGAGAAGATATGCTGGTGGTGAACTGCAAGAACGCCAGGGTGTACAACGGTACCGAATGGTACCTCGACGCCCTCATCGATAGGCTGTGTGCTAAGAATACCAGTTGCTCTGATCTCGTAACTGATCTCTCCAGCCTGGTTGAAGATGAAGGCCAGAATGTACTCGTAGTTGCTTACGGTAATGATGCTCTGGAGTACTAGCTCTCGGCTTCGAGCGACGACTGCGCGGCCGGTGCGGTAGTTGGTGTGCTTGAAGCCGATTCCTGCATCTTGTTCGTGGATGCATACTACATTCGGCATATCAATGACACCGCCCTTGTCGTCTGACAAGACAGAGCTCAGGTAATAAATCGAGCCTAGGCAATCACAGCCAAGTTTCAGATTGTTCGCCATGATACCAGCACCAGCATCGCCCAAATCGAAAGCACTCTTTTTGTGATATGGGTGGCGTGGGTCTGCATATGGAATGTTCATGTCGCTCAGACTAAGCCTATAGAAGAGGCTACGGTTGTCGTATCGAACATCATACAGCACCATACCCTCACGTTGGTTGAAGCCGACCCTGAATTGCCACTTCTGCCATGAGATGACACTCGACGTTCCCTGTTGTTGAACCTGGAAGCTAGCGCCTTCAGGCTGGACAACATTCAGGGGCTTAAGATCCGTTCGCAGCTTTTGCGCCTCCGGAATGTACTCATTGGGTGGTTGGATTTTGTACTTGCCTACCGGCTTGATAGTTTTGTCTACGCCAGTAGGCAGCAAGTCGACGCGAATGACCGTCATCGTCTCCGTGCTGACCACGGGGGAAATCGGCAACGGCATGGCATAGTGATTTGAATCTGCCTCCGAGGAGTTCATCGGGTCCCTCAGATAGAGAAAGCATTGGTAGAGTCTGTCTTCGTCGCCAATGCCGTCAGAACCGTATATCCAGGGATCGCTAATAACCACTGTGCCTTCTGGAAGTTCGAGCTTGGCAATCTCGGCTTGCACTTTCTCGTCTGCAAGTGCAACCTTTTCAATGGCAATAATCTCGTCGCCATCTCCATTAGCATGAATGAAGGGTCCTAAGAGAAGATTGCGCTCGATCCGGCCCGATGTCAAATCGACAATCGCCTCGTGGAATTTACTCTTTGATTAATAGTTAGCCACATATACCTGATTCTGCAAAGCACGGACGATGAGCGACATACGGTATTGCGGATGTAGTAGTTGACAAATGCCTTTCTCGGAATAGACGGTAATGGCTTGCCACCGTGCTCAGCCTCCAGGTACTTTAGAACTTCGGTCTTCGGCGGCTCTTCCAATGTAACGACCTTGAAGTGCAAGTCCGTATGCGCCGGCCAGGATGCCTTGATGATCCCCGCGGCCTTCTGAAGTTCTGCTGCGGTCAACGGAGCAAGAGGGTGCCAAGGCGCCGTAGTGGTGGCTTGTTCCCCAGACATATTGATTGAATGTATCGTAGCACAAACACAATGTTAGCTTCCAAGATTTCAGAGTTGAAAGTTGGAGATGAGTTTTCAGAAAGAAAGCATGCTACTGCGAGCGGGAAATACGTTTTACCTAACACACCGTCTTTGGGCGATAAGCAAGCGGGTTACCTATCTGTGCTCTGCAGACGGCTGCGAGGACTTGCCAAATTGGTAGTAGACGTCTAAATGTCGAGGCGAGAAGTCCAAGTGACGAATCACGTGCACTCTCTACCCCGCTCCTGCCTGTCCTTTCCGAGAACCGGAGCACATTACCTCTCAACCATTCAACCATTCGCCATGCGCCATCGCTATCCGTATCCACCAACTCTGAGCCTCTACTTACGACAACGCAGTGCCGTATGCGACAGTGCGTCTGCTAGGAACAACTCGTTGTTTGCCACACTCGTCTTTTAACAGCCTCGATGCCACGCTTCCAATAACCAAGACAAAGACTCGGATCACATCTTGTCTGTACGACTGAAATGCGCCGAATGTCCAATGGGCAGTGTCGTGCGGTGCGGACTGTCTAAAAACACCAGTGTTCAGAGCCGTCCCTTTGAATGCGCCGCGGGCATGCACGCCTATGTATGTATCCCTCAGTGGCGTGCGACAGGCGTCCAGCCGTTGCAGATCTCGATTTTCCTTCCTAATTTCTAGAACGTCCACAACCAGTCCCCTGAAACACCAAAAAAACTGGAACCGGGTCGATCGCCAAAACAACAATCGCAGTCGACATTCCTCTACGGAGTTGGAAGTATTTCTGTAAAGACCAAACCCGGCGCGGAGTTAGCTGGATTATCTTCATATCTGATGTAACTCGACGATACCTCGCTGCATCGTCTGGTATCGGGTTCTATGATGAAGACTCCGGACACACCAAGCCGTTACTGACTCGGCATCCGTGCACAGGATGTGTTCTCAAACACACAGCCATCAACTACACATAACGGCGTAGTATGCACACGACTCCGAACGCGGGGCTGGGCGATTCAGAAAACGGTGTTATTTCCTTTTTCTTTCGACCGGTTCGACAGGTCCGCCTTAGCTGGATCCATGACAATCTAAACATATTAATCCACATATTAATATATCTTGAACATTTGGCATTGTTCAGTTTCACATGGGCGCCAATCCGGTTTTGCCATCTCCACGGACCCACTACTGTTTACAAGGTTGCCCATTCCTATTCGCTCAGTTATCTCTTCTGACACGTTCATGCCCATGGCTGTTCATCGTAAATTACTAGGTACTATAATCGCAATATTGCTTTCTGTGAGGTCACACGGTGTCCCTGATCTTGTGTCACCAGGTTGTCTCTTGAAGGCGTCTCGGCTAACCGCCACCGGCAATGAGTATCCACAGTTTGCCTCATGTCCCGGCCTCGCTACCAGTACGGAGAAGCCCATTGTGGAAGTCCTGTGACGCGCTTTCATTTCGAGTTTCATCGCTGGCCCAATCAAGCCTGAAGGTTGTACTGGCTTGGAAATGTGTGGAATCGCGCAATATAGGATACAAAGCCCTTTAGTGTGTGAAGAAGTGTATATAAGATCAGTGCGTGTTCGCCTTGCATTCTCATCCAACATCAGCAGCACATTCAGTCCATTCATTACCCACTCCACCAAACCCTCATTCTCCAACTTTAATCATGAAGTGCTTCACCGTTGCCACTGTAGCCCTCGCGGCTCTCGCTGAGGTTGCTCAGGCTCACTGTAGGATACACTGCTGTGTAGGATGAGACATCTGCTAACAGACCCAAAGACATCTTCCAGACCCTGACTGCCAACGGCGCCAAGGGAGGTTTGTTCCAGAACATCAGGCCTGTACCCAACAACAGCCCTGTCACCGACCTGTCGGACAAGAACCTCCGCTGCAACACCAACGGAAACAGCGGCAGTGGAACCACCACTGTGGCGGTTGCTGCTGGCTCGACCGTCAGCTTCACTGCCGACCAGGCTGTCTACCACCAAGGACCAGTTTCCTTCTACATGAGCAAGGCCAGCTCTGCCGCCTCTTCAGACGGTTCCGGTGACTGGTTCAAGATCAAGGAGATTGGCCCCAACTTCTCCAGCGGACAGGCCGTGTGGGACCTGAGCAGTAAGTCAAACGTGCATCTATCTCCTCAGAACTCCTGTCTAACATAATCACAGCCACCTACTCCGTCACCATCCCCTCTCAGGTCTCTGCTGGGGAGTACCTCCTCCGTATCGAGCAGCTCGGTATCCACAACCCCGGCAGCCCGCCACAATTCTACATCTCTTGCGCACAGATTAAGGTCACTGGTGGCGGCAGCGGCAACCCCTCTCCTACCACCAAGATCCCTGGGCACGTCAAGTCTACCGACTCTGGCTACACTGCCAACATCTACAGCAACTTCAAGAGCTACGTTGTTCCCGGCCCCAAGGTCGCCACCTTCTAAGTGTGCTGAATGACACGCGACGCGCAATACGCCATTGAGCAGACGCTACAATGACCCGGGTGCTTTGTTTCTCAGCTGGTCTTGTCTCGAACTAGAAGTTCGATTTCACTTCACTGTATATACCTCAGTTGCCCACCATTTCGATGTATATACATCTGTATCCTTACTTCAATTCAACATTTATCACGATATTGTTCTTTCAGTTGGACCAGATGATTTTGCATGACCCTTTCTATGCGTGGATTTGTGCCAAACCTTCTAGCCCGTATGTGTAGTTTCCATCACTGACAGGTTTCTAGTCCAGTAAGATTACCGTGCGTTACAGTCACACGAGCTACTCGCATAAACCGTAAAATGTTATTCTTGCTTGCGCATAGAGCATCCACGCCATGCACTACAGTCAAGAAACATTGGCGGTTCCGAGGCTGTTTGCTCGGTAGGGGGCACCCAGTGCCAGCGCATGGACGTGTTCGTCTTTCAAACATTCTTTTTCTACACAACACATTAGCCCTTACCATCAACGATGCGCATTCAAAAAAAACAGCGCCATGTGAATTGCAGGGTGTTCGCCAAACTCGTCACCTCCATCTTCACATATCGCAGCTACCACCAACGTACACTGATATGTATTTATCAGTAGAAAAAAGACACCATGCTCCTTCCTCACTTTCTCCATTCTGTCCTCGCACCCGGCAGCCCAGAAGACAAGAAATTCCCTGTCTCCAAACCACAGCATAGTCAGATGCCTTTCTAGCTGGTCTCACCAAGACGTTACTCTAAGCATCAGCCTCATCGACTAGACCCCTAGTCCCGTCTTATCGTGTCAATGTCAGCCGGCCCTCCACCAGGCCACCCCTGGCCTGTCAACGTCGGCAACAACCCCAACATCAATCGCGACCCCCCACCACCCCCAATCCACGGGTTCAGTGGTGGTCCCATCCCCCAGGCCCCTCCTGCACCGGTACCTGCAGCCGCTCCCGGCGCAGCAGCAGCAGGACCACCCCAAGTCGTCGTCGAGCAACAACAACAACAACAACAACACCAGCATAATCCTATCTATGGGCCCCCTTTGCCCATAGACATTGCCCCTCCCCTCGGCATAGGCATAGGTGCGTTTCCTCCACCCGTCCTCTCTCATCCTACCCTCGGCCTCATGGATCCCTTCCTCCTCGGTGGCTTTGCTGTACCACCCCCAGGCGGCGGTCCCCTCGCCCCCATCCGCACCGGCAACTTCCTCCCCAATGCTCAGTACGGCATAGGTTTCGGTCTGCACGCCACCGGCGTAGCTTTTCCACCCCCACCCCCCGGCGCCATGGCAGGCGTGCTCCAGCCATTTGCCGCGCCCGCGCCTCTTTGGAGTCCCGCCGCCGGCGCCGGTTTGGCATTTGGAAACGTTCCCGCTGTAGCCGGCGGCGTAGTAATGCCTCCGCCGATGAACATAATGGGTGCCGGCGGCGCTGCCACACAGCATTACCGCCCGGCACCGCTCGTCCACGACGGAAACAATGGACATGACGCGCAGCCCGCTCAGACCGACGTATCGCAGATTGCCGGGGCCATTCCTCCGGGCGTCATGCTGGTCGAGTCGGCCGAACACACGATTTTCATGCGCATCACCGGCAATGTTTGTCCGTGGTTGTCGCCCGGTGCGTCGTTTGGGATTGAGCAGCTCGCGGCGGCTAGTACCACTGGGTTAAATCGCCTCATTCAGATTTGCCATGATGGGGTTCCTGAAGACGAGCTTGAGGGTACGGCGGTTACCGAGTGCATTGAGCTGGGGAATGGGCTGTGGGAGAAGGGTCAGACGTTTAGGTATAACGATGCTGTGTCTAAGGTGCTGACGCTGAAGGATGCTGGCTGGGATAATACGAGGAATAGGGTGGGGGGGAATTCGCTGCATCTGTGGGGTCATAGGGTCTAATCGCGGTATTACACACGTGCAGGGCAAGGATGTTTAGCGTGGGTTCTTGTTTATTTTCGGGGCGATTGGGATTTACCGTGGTTTTATCTTCTTGCATGTACGCAGATAGTTCCTTTTTGTATATTACTATGGTCACCTGACGTTTGGGGTTACATTATTACAGATTTGATCTTGGAAGCTTGGAAATCTACTTTTGTTTTGGTCAGCTGCACCAAAGGTAGATGCAATTGGAATAGCCTGAATATTTACAGTCTTCTTCTCGGCCATTTGCTACTTTACGCAGGTGTAGGTGTGTTTGCCTCACGCGTAATTTCAGCAGTATACTTCTTCTTGCCGCCGCCCATCTTCCTCCACAGTCTGCCTATCCACCTCTCCTTGACCATCTTCAACACAACATATGCAAGGAAGCGATACACGATTGCGCAGATACCTAGCGCCATGAGATACATCTTCGCGTTCTTGTTCAGATTGTACAAGTCAAGTACTTGTTCTCCAGTCTGAATGGGACATTGTCCGTTGACGCGCTGCCAATCCTCACAGGTAAACTTCAAGCCGCGTAGTGTAAAGGGTGCCATGTTGCCGACAGCCCACTTCACAGGCGAGAGGTGGTTCCAGGCTTGCAGGAAGCCAGGGACGTCGAGCGAGAGAACGCCTCCCATGACTTGTGCGACACTGAGGAAGACAGACATGCAGTTGACTGAGAATCCAGTATGCGTAAATAGTGTGTTAAATGCAATACCCAGGCTCTCTCCGCAGCTGGTGATGCAAAACGCGTTGAAGGTTATGATGAAATATGTTTCTGCATTGCGTTCTAGACCGACGGCGAACACGGCGAGGACCGAGAACATAAGGCAGCTGATGATTTCAAAGGGCGTGGTGATGCTGATGTATGTGAGGAAGAATGCTTCCACGCCGTAGACACGGTCATCGTAATCTCGATAGAAGACATCTCTCTCAAGTGGATAAACGGCGATATTGTTCAGCACTGCATGACGTTAGCACAGCTCAAGGTAACTGTGTAGAGAAGCACTTACTGCCGACGAAATAGAGCGGCGCGATTTCGACCAGAAATCCAAGTCTGTTTTGCACAGAGAAGTAATCGGTCTTGAGCGGAGAGAAGTAGAGTGCAAGCACGATGCCCAGACCGAAAACTTGCATGATTCGCGCGATAATAATGTCTGGCTGGCGAAACATATTCTTCGTCGACCTGCGGAGCAAGATTGAGTATGCCGAAAAGAATGACGAAGGTTCTCGTGCCATGCTTCCTAGTTCTGCAGGTGTTGTAATCGAGCCGGTACGAGCAAGGGGAAAGGCATCAGGGTTCCATGATTGAATGAGCTTGCGCACTTTCTTCCTACTGGCAGCCTCACGTGTTTCGTGCTGAAGGTCGACTGTTATCAGGTCGAGCGCAAAATCAGCGGGATTGACATGCTCTGGACATTCATAGCCTAAGCCTGCAAAGTGAGGTAACATATCGGTTGAGTGCCCTGTGTAGATTGGATGTCCACCGCGAGCTAAGAGAAGAACATTTCCAAAGTGACGGAACAGGTCGCTGCGTGGTTGGTGGATCGTTACGATGAGCGTGCGGCCTTCTTGTGCTAGTCCGCGGAGGACGTCCATAATAGAGAGAGCCGTGAAAGCATCGAGTCCAGACAAGGGCTCATCAAGCAAAAGCACCCGCGGTTCCGTGAGAATCTGCACAGCGATCGTAACTCGACGCTTCTCACCACCACTAACGCCCTTGACGAGATCGTTACCAATGAGGTTGTCAGCGCAATCCTTGAGACCCATCTTTAGGAGAATCTCTTCGGCCTTTTGAATCTTTTGCTCCTTAGACATCCACTTTGGTAAACGCAATCCAGCTGCATAACGCAGAGTCTCGCGTACAGTCAGCGAGGCAAGAAGTGCGTCGTCATCCTGTGTAACAAAGGAGCAAATTGAGTTGACGACTTCCCGTGCAGGTATTAGCCCGTTGTAGGTCATGGATCCATACTGCTTGTATCGGGTTGACGTATCGTCTTTGAGTCGCATAGCCATACTATTCAGCAGCGACGTCTTTCCGGAACCCGATGGTCCCATGATCACGTTTAGCGAGCCGGGCCGGAAGTCTGCTGTGATTGGGTTTAGAATAGTCTTTGTGGATCTTTTCCGCAGTGAACGCTTCTCAACGTCCAACCCATAGTTTTCTAGCCTGATATCAATAGTTCTTACATTCTCAGGCGGTCGCTCGTTCATTTTCTCTTTGCCAGCAGAAGCATCCGTATTGGTCGGTCTTGCGCGCGCCATAGCGATTTCAGCATTCCAGAACTTGAGCAGCACACCCGCACCAGCGTAAAAGGCAATCACGAAACCAAGAAGCGCAAGTATGGGCCTCCAGATCCAATTTTTTGGAAAGCCAAGCGAATCCATGATAAAATCGCCGTCGTATTCTTTGCAATCAGGATTCGATCGTCCGCCCTCGAGTGGACAATCGTAGAAATGGCCACTAAACTCATTGGCGCATAGAGCCCCAAAAGCGTAAAAGACGTATGCAATCCATTTGGTCCAGCGTACGTAGATGGGAATGGTGTTTGACTGAATGAAGTAACCACAGGCCATGGACTGCAGAGTGTATGCTAGATTGGCGACCAGACTCGCACCAGCAAAGTTCCTCGAGACTGCAATGCAAGTCATGGCGAAACATACGGCAATGTACTGGTGTAGCAATATTATACCAAAAAAGGTAAGGAACTGACCTCCGTCGGTGCGGAATCCACAAAAGAAGTAGTAGATTAGGGAGAAGATGAGAGGGACGGGAATGTCCTCGATAAAGATCCTGGCCAACCTTCTAGAGATGAGAAAGGCTGGTATGCTGACAACCCCTTGTCGTGCTTCTTCATCGAATAGCTGAATATCGGTGGTAAGCCGGTATGTCTCATAGATCAGAATGAGATATCCTTGAAGCGCAGCTGAATTGTAGAGCGCTCCTTGACGAGATCGTATACCCGTCAAGGAGCCGTCGAGCTGTAGGAAAATCCAGCCGGTGATTACGGCCATACCAATAGCTTCAACTAAACTGCCAAACATACCTGAAGACATTCTTGTCAGCGATACTTGGATGTTTTTGTTGTTTGAGATACTACTTACCCATTGGGTCGCGAATGGTCACGGTCCAAGTCCTTGCGGTAAGTACACGAGTCTGTTGGATGAACGATGTGCGATTATTCCGCTTGCCCTTTATTGAAGATTTTGTAACAGACGCACTCAATGCACCAGCCCCGTCCTTCTCATTAAAGTTACTGTTACTGTGTACTCGCCACGCCTCTATCACACGACCGACCCGTTCCTGGGCCGCAAGTTCAGCTTCTGCGCTGCGGTTGTCGATACTGACAACATCAATCAGATACTCTGCTGGATTAGTGAATGGTGGCATTTCATGACCCAGTTTTGCAAAGTATGGTAGGCATTCCTTTGCACTACCAGCATATGCAGGTTTGCCTCTCGACAAAAGAATGACGTTGTCGAACAGATCCCATATCTCGGAACGCGGTTGATGAATAGTAACGATTATAGTCCTCCCTTTTCTTGCCAGTGTCTGCAGGGTTTTGATGACCTGGAAAGCGCTCGTTGAATCCAATCCAGTAGTTGGCTCGTCTAGCCATAACAGCGAGGGATTCGACAGGAGTTGTACACCAATGCTCGTCCTTCTCTTCTCTCCGCCTGAGCAGCCCTTATGTGCATGATTTCCGATCCTCGTATCAGCTGCTTCTTTCAAGCTCAGCTCGAGAATGACCTCTTCGACGAGCCGCTTCCGTTCGGCTTGGGTGACAGATGATGGCAGGCGCAACTGCGCGGCATACATGAGTGTTTCTCTGACCGTCAGAGTTGGAAGGAGTATGTCTTGCTGAATAACGTATGCGCTTCTGATCTGCGATATGTCTTCGCTGCCATTGAACAGCGTGCGGCCCGAAGTCGCCAGTCTGCTTCCCATGGCTAAGCGGCCACTCATAGAATTCAGCAGCGATGTCTTTCCACTGCCACTCCCTCCTATGATGGCAGTAAGGCTGCCAGACGGCATGCCTGCCGAGATATCGTCCAGGATAGTTTTGACATGGCTTTGGTCGCCCAATGGTTTCTTTTTGGAGAAGAGGCGTGCGACGGCATTTGGCGACTCGTCCACTGAAACTGTGAGATGCTCAAGTCGCACAGATACAGGACCGACTTCGCGCAATGAAATGCCATGGTCGTCGTGGTGGGATGCATTGGTGGAGTCTCGGTCGTCAGACGGCGCTGCGGATGTGGGTAAGTTTGGGTCGGTTTCTATCCGACTGGGCGGTTGAGCTGACGGTGCGTCGGGCTCGATTCTGTCTGGCGACTCCATCTTTCAGGGTCTGCAGCTAAAACCGCATAGTGAAGCCGTTGAAAACGGTCGAAGGAGAGGCACGATGGTAAATAATTGTCGCAACGCGCACGTCGGCACGTGTTGCCTCTTTTCACGGGACGAGACCTTTCTTCATGCGAGCCGCCTCGGTTGCCAACCGAGGTGGAGACACCGCTTGGCCTGACTTACCCAGGCGGATGTTGCTGCTCCGAACATGCATCCCAGATGGTACGTGACACCCATTGCGCCGTTGGACAGTTAGACAAAAGCCATTGGCCGCCGCGCATACGGGCATGGCTCAATAACGTTGCGATTCTCTGTATCCAAAATCTCACGGCTTCATCGAGGGCGAGGCCTGAAACATGATTTGTCCACCTTGTGAATAGTTCACGAGTACGACCCCACCAACCTGCCGAATACGGGTAGCCCGCCTTTGCGCAATATGTTTCTTCGGGCCTTTTACTTCTGTACGCTCTGGAAATCCTACAACCGAACACACGTCGTCCCGCTATCGTTGAGCAATGAGGCATGCCTGGAAGCCTTTTGCTGCAATTCCACATCTGTTCCTATAGATATCAAAGGTGGGCAAAGCAGTGAGTCTCAGTCGGTGAGTGATAAAGTCGACCCGATAACTCAGATAATCGGAGACTGTCTTGTTCTGGCCGTTCCGTCTCGGCTCTCCCGTGTGGGGAAGTGGCTGCATCTAGTTACGCATATGCATACGACTGACCGACTTTCTACGCTACTTGGCGATGGGTTCTAGACGTTCCAAGTGATGGTGTTAATGAGACAGTAAGAAACATACCCCATATGACACTGGGAGAATTCGCAAAATGAAGGAGAAGGGTCTGGGGAATGTTTTGTGTTTTTGTTAGCACAAGGCATGAGAATGGTCGTCTCTTTAGCGAAGTTACTTCCAATCCTTGGCAACGCCCGCCCGTTGAGCAAGGTCTTCAACGGTCAATACTTAACTTCAGGGGCCACAGCCCCCAATGAAGAAAGTATGCCCGTCTGGCCGGCCTCCTCGGAGAATTAAGGTTGTACTTAGTTGGCACGCTTAGGTGTAACAAGCATTTAGCTGCGAACCTTAACCTGCGGGGCTGATCTCAGACTGCCCCTGTTCAAATCTTACTATTCCTATAGGGTAACTTGTGCGACAATCATCAGTATACACATCAAGAAACATAATGTGGAGAACCTTGTTTAATGCAGGTACATGTATTATCTGTCAACATGATATGCGCTGTGAAAGCAGGTGAGATGCGATCGGAGAACTGAACCGAATACCGTATACCGTATACGCCATACTGATCATCAGCATTATGGTGATGATGTAAGACATGGCTCAACGCAAAATGCAGCACATACTTAATGAACCGTGTTTGTGAGACAATATTAGAAAACAAGATAGCCCAGGAAAAATTGATACGGCGTTCCTCTGGCCTCAATGCTTACACTTCCAGTCTACGAGCTCTTTCGTCCCGTCTGTCCTTTTAAATATGTCCAAACGAGCTGAGGAATATACTGACAAGCAGTTTTCTCTGGAAACAATCACAACAAAGTATACACGTCATAGCCAAGTCCCTCTTCCCAGTCAAACACTCATTAGTTACCTCAAATGCACAAGCGGCACAAACTACCACACTGTACAGCACAAACGACATTATCCCATGATCACATCAGCTGGGCAACTTTTCAAACTCACCAGCTATGACATACTTTTAAAATTGGTGATTGGCATATTATACCGCGTACTCCATGCATCCAAGGTCTTGAAACTATGCACTACCTCATACTGACACACTTCTACGTCCTACCCGCTGAACAAGGTTACAAAAGCCCATGCTTGCCCAATGATATCTACCCATCACAATATCGACGACTATAATCTCTGTTGACGTACTGTTTCTCTCGACAACTCCTCAGTCCCCGCATCATTACACCGCTGTCAACCTTGCCAAGTAAACAAGCTATTCTTAGCTCTTTAAGTCTTGGTATTGACATTTAGTAAGAATTTAGTGCATAATAGAACAAGAAAAAGCGCGCACTTTAATACGAAAAGTGATTAGTGATCGTACTATCGAATAATTAACTTCCAAGTCTGTGAAGACTAGTTGTAGCAAGTGGCTAGTGAAGTGTTTAGCTTGTCCGAGATACTTTCCGAATGAGCTTGTGGGAAGTATCGTTTCTATGATGTGTTGAGTGGGGTTAGAGAGAGCCATTGGACTTGTGCTACTATTACCATCTATCTAGAACCGGTGAATGATTATGTGAACAGGAGTGGTAGTGTCTGGTACATGCGTAAGGAATATCCTTGAGCACTGAGTAATCAAGCAGTCTGCCAGACGTATCCACAATTTAGCACTGTGGTGGAAGAAGACAAAATAGAAATAGAAAATAGCGACGCTGTTGCTCCATAGTATGTTCTCTTGATTGAAATGAAGTGTGTTATCTCTTCCTTTATGTTCGCCTCGAGTTCCTAGGTGTTCGTGAGAATGCGTTCTGTGATCTAAGTCCTACCACGTACTGTTTTTTTTCACATCGATCCTTAGAATCACACTTGCATTTCTCTCAACTAAGAATTTCACCAAATCAAAAATCATACTTGTTTACCTATCAGCCTGGAACTTTTAGCACTGTTCTCAATTCACACTGCAAGAACGCCATAGCTTCACTGTCACGCTTATCTCAGTACTTCAAAAAGCCTACGAGGTGGAATATACCACACATTATCTCTTTGCAGCATCTAACATCTCAAAGGTGCATCCTTGGAGTAACAAATATCATCTCTATACTCTAAAAAAGAGTAAGAACAAAGAATTCGAGACACAATCATTCATCACACATTGCCTTTGCACTCTTGAATTGTGTGCATCTCTCATATTTCTACAGTGCTTCGAATTTCATCCATTTATACCGCTGTCATGAACAGAGTCGTATCAGTTATTGTCACGGTGTCCATAAATGCAAAGTTGAATATCTGAAGCCTCTAGTTTGTACATCAACGGGGTCCAAGTGGGGATGGGTAGAACACATTTTTGGACGTGAAGAGAGCGCAAGGAATAAGAACAAATGAGGCATTTGATTTCTCCTATTCCGTTCGATGACGAATTAGCATCAAGCAAGATTCGCAGCCTTCGACTAGATCTGCACGCTGTAGATGCTGCATCATGCATATGTCAAAGTATCACTGATAACAATTCACTCATTACATCTGGTACTCTCTTCATTAATCGTCCTACCCATCCGTTCACACATGATCAAAAACATGACGAGAAATATAGTGATACACACACAAGCAACAAACGAATCCAGCGACCTGCATCGCTCTCGAGTCTCTTTTGCCTAAACAAACCCACATTTCCGTCATACTACTCCACCAAGCACATTGTTACCCAAGCAACAAAATGCACGCCCAACGATAATGTACCGGGATCATGTAACCGCTGAGTCGAGTTCACATGCCAAAAAAAGAAAAGAGAGCTCAAACCTTACCTTCACGTAGTACAGTTTGTACGTCGCATTCTCCAACTATCACCTCTCACAACCCTGCAATCTCCCCAAAACCCCATCCACCACTCTCCCACCCACCGCCATCACCAGCACCGGCACCACCGCTCCGGCGACGACAACACCAGGGGTGCACCACGCAAACGGCACCACGCGACCCACACTTTCTCTCGCGATCCCCCTTCAAAATCGAACTCCACACACACACACACACACACACACATACATACACCCCAGCACCATGCAAAACCCCTCCACCCCACTTAACCCGCGATAACACTCGCAGCGCGTTGGTCCGGCACGGAACAGACGGAAAAAGGCACCTGCTTGCTTGCTTGCACTTGCTTGTTCGCCACACGCACCCTTGTTATCGTCACTCTAGTGCAAGCAATCAGGCAGGCAAGGAAGAAGAAGAAAAAAAAAGCAACCCGTTCTCGTCCGCTCGTCGATATACGCACACGCACACGCACCTACAGATGCGCACACATACGTGATTGAACTTACCACCTACATATTTGGGGGGGGGGGGTGCGGCAGCGGCAGCAGCAGCAGCAGTGGTGTAAGTGTAAAAAAGGACGTAGTTAGTGTATGCAGCACCACACGCTTTCAGCCAGACATCTTATTACTCTACATGTAACAAGCTCTCCCTTTCCGTCGCCTCCCGTTTCGCCATACTTCACACTTTGACATATGCTTTGCCGTTTATCTGCCGTACGCGACGACGACGGCGGCGGCAGTGACGGCGGGCGGAGGTGGGGCCCAGGCAACACCAGCGACTCATGGCTTTTTTGCGCTGCAGAAAAATGGGAATGTAGTGCTGATCTTCCCGTCTGGGATCTTGGACGTCCGATTGGGTCGGGGGTCGGGGGGGAAAGAGGGAACTTCATGGGATGGGAAGGGTACTTCCGGGCTCTTTTCCTACTTTTCCGCTGTGGATGTTTTTGAATAGGCATTGACTAAAGTGCATATGGGCTAGGCCTTGTGCGGTTACTGTTACTTCTATATATGTATGTATGTGTGTGTGTGCGATTTCGAACGTCAAGGAGGTGGGCAGGCCGTTTGGGAGATCGGCGGGGGAGGGTACGTACATACGAGACGTATGTATATGTATGTCAGTTTGGTTGGTTCAGCTGTGTGTTGTGTGTGTATGTGTGGCTTGCATATAGATTTGTTGGTGGGTTATGTGGGAATACGGGCGGTAGAACAACGGGGGGGAAAGCGGGGGGAAAGAGGAGCGGGAATGCCATCTGCCATTTTCCTTGGTTCAGAAAGCAAAAAAGGGCCGATGGGGGGACCCGGTTTATTTGTACTTCTGTATACTGTGTACGTAGCTACCTCCGGTTTTTTTCTGTGGCTATGTATGTATGAAGATCCAGTTTTTTCGGCTTGTTGCCTCACTTTTTTGGCAGTGTCTTGGGTTTTTTGTGTGTATGCGTGTTTTGCATCATCGTGCAGTGTTGTGCAGCGATACAGAGTCAGGAAAAAAGGGTCATAGATGAAAAAAAAGCGGGAGATAGTCCATCGTGCGCTTTGATCAGTGTTGCACTGCGCGATGGTGTGGCTGGGTGGGTGGATTATGCGTCAGGTGCATTGCACTAATCGTGACGGTAACGATTGCCGAAATCTTTGTGTCCATGTCCATTCCCTTCACCTCATCTCATGTCATCCACCTGCATCTTGACTCTGCCGCCGCGGAGCATCATGACTCTAATCCATATGTACATATGTGGCTTAAGCACCCACACCCACACAAAATACTTGTAGGCAGCAAGTTTTTTTTCGTTATGCTTGAGGCTGGGCAATATTGAGCGATGATAGTCGCAAGGCAGGCGGATACTGTGCCCAGCCTATTGGGACCCCCCGTCACCCTCCACTACCTCTATACGTACCCAGCACTAACATCTGTATCCGCAACCCGCCATGGTGATCAGTCGTCAGCCTTGGGGAAATAATCCCCTTCTACTTATTGCGGCTCACTAGCATGCATGATATGATCGTCATCAACCCCGGAGAGTGTCTTACCTTGCCCAATACCGCGTTTTTGCAATAACGATATCGATCATTGTTTTTATTTCGACTTCGGCTGATAGATGATTATGAGCCCAAAGTCACACGACGGCGGCGATTCCCGATCGAACCACGACGACGACCACTCCTCCACCACACTTTTCTCATCCTCATACTCAGATATGGTCTGATAATATCAAAGCAAGACAAAGAGCAGGGCTGGCCTAGCGGCCCCCTCCCCCGGCCTGTCATTCAGGTTGGCCATCCACCATCATCCCCAAAGCCATGCGTAGCCATGTGAAGGCTGACACAAAAAACCCTGTTTCCCTGTGTCAGCTGCAGGTGCCTCGCTGGGAGGCGAAACGACAACGCCTCACGTATGACTACCTATATCCCAGAACATCTAGTTCGCATGGAATGTCAGTCACGTTTTCGCTATTTCCGTAATTCTCACAAATCATACCGGTCTCCTTGACGAATTACTTCAAATGGCTTGCGTCGGCATACGCCTTGGTGTGTCTGCGAGTTTAGTCACACACACACACACACATACACACATACGTACACAGCAGCTTACATCGGTGTAAGCGAACCCAGACTCCAAAGCTCAACGGTCTAAGGCGCCCAATGACCACATGTCTGACGCATGTGACGGGCGTAAAAAACCCAAGCCCTATCTCTTCTTGTTGCCTCGGAGCTCTCAGGCAGAAACAATGCACAATTGATCACGGTCTCATTCCCCAGAGTCTGGGAACGGCATCCCACCATTCTGGTCATGTACCTTGTATGGCGGAGATTTTTTTGTCTTTTCTTTCTATTCCTGCTCTTAATTGCCCATGACAAAGATGGCCTATGCATAATGGGGCGAAGGAGAAAAAAAAAGAATGATCGGTCGACGATATGCAGGCACCGTGCGCTTAGTAAACGGCTATGCGGCGAACCAAAATAAAAATAAATAAAAATGGTAGCATAATTCCCAGGACGAGGCGTTCCGAGGATCGCTTGGATGATTTCAAATGGGCGTGCACGATAATTAGTCTTGCCCTTCTGATAATGATAATATGCGTGACATGGGCGGGTTGAAGTGTCCAGACCCGGGTGAAGGGGAATTGCACGTGCGGCGGGATACTTTATTGAGAAGCATCAACAGGTCTTGCCCGTGTCAGTCCCAGGTTGGCGTGACGAGTGGGTCCGCTGTGAACGGGTCGTGGAGAAGAGAACCCTTGATTTGTCGATTGCGAATGCGAGGTAACGGATAACGGGGCGATCTGGTCGGCTTGTGGAGAGAGAAATTGAGGCCCCCTTCCGATGGCGACAGATGGTGATTACTTGCCTTGATGTTGTTATCGCCCTGACGATAGTGTATGTATGTACACTACTCTTCCCGGAATAGGCTCCCGAGCTCGCGGAGATTGAAGACGAGATTGGAAGAGCAACAGCGGCTCAGTTTGATGTGCATGCATTGCAACATGTACCAAGCTGCGAAAGGAACAATAAATCAACGGCTGCTCCGGGACGTTGTGGCAGGCCTATACTAAGGCTTGCTTTCGGGCGAACGTCACCCATGACCCTTGTACCATGTTCCCCCCCATGAACCGTTGCGCACATGTGCCTTATGGCTGCAACGTTGCACATAACACGAAGGATGCTTGCGATCGGGTTCCTGCAAAAACGCCATTTTCATGCTTAGTGCCAGGTACACACGACAATGGAAAATGGTATCTTGCTTGACTCAAGTTACACGATGTCCAACAATCGCATGGTATAGAGTATACGACACAAACCCTGCCTGACAAGCGTGGGAGGACAGGGTGAAGAGGCGGGGACTTGGCCAGTCAGATGCAATCTGGGGTCATCAAAGGCCAAAAAGGGCCGATTAATGCATGTACGCTGATTATGATTCTTCGTGTTGCTGGTATTGGGCATGCCGTCATCCTTGCCCGCTAGGAAGGTGAAGCGGCGGTACTCGAGGCACCTGGCAGCTAAGGACCGGACAAGAGCGCAACCGTAGCAGTAGGCCTCCAGTAAGCGCCTTTGAGGCCGGCCCACACCCAATTACTGTGACTGGACGTGAGACCGAGTGGCGCCCTCCCCCCACGCATTGCCGGAGATTGACCCTGGTACCTTGGGCCGATCTGCCTGTCGGCATTCGTGTCCCTCGTCCCTCATCCCTCGTCTCGTGGCTCTGGTCTGCGTACCAGTAGCAGGCTGGTAATACTGTACGCGAGCGAGACAGAAGCAGACTACTGTTCCAACCTTTGGGTTCTGGAGCGGTCGCTGGGAACGCTCCCGCTCTCTTCGGCCGGTTAAATGCACCAGCGCGCTTTGAGATGTCTGTGGCTGCAGACCTCAAGGTTTACTGACTCGGCCAGATTCCCACTCGTCCCCCCATGCGTCCAAATATCGTCGTCCCGACGAAACGCACGAAGGATGCCCGCCAGAGTGTTGGGTTGCGGGTGCATGTGCGGATTGGGGGAAGAAAGAACCATGTTCCCGCTTCAGGGTGGACATGTCGGGGTCTTGTGGCATGGTTCGGTCGTGAGAGCCTGCAGCCAGCCATGTGTGTATTAGCATGCATCCAAAGCATGCCAACCAACAAGCCTGACAGCAAGCCTGGCCAGCAAGCCCAGCAACCAACTGCGTCTTAGCAATGCGCACTTGTGCCTCACTTCAATCACCGAGGTAGATCAGTAAATCGCTTGCTCTGCCATGGGTTCCCTCCCAAGTCTATGTTACAGATTCCAGCAAGCAAAGAGTGGAGATATCGGATGCGTGTTGCTGTGCCGCGCTGTGTATACCTTGCCCTCCTATGCATACCTACGTGTCGTCATTGCAACGAACGAAAAAAACACAATGCCTGCAAACTACAGTCGGTCCTTATTCAACAAGTGCTGCAATGCCATGTGTACAAGCTTGCCTCGTCGACGCAACGCTTTGGGTGTGTGTGTGAAAATGTGTATGTGCGTGTTTGAATATGTGTGTAGGTGTGTAGGTAGAGGTGTGTGCGGGCGTGCGTGCGTGTGTTGGTATGCACCAATGCATCCGACCTTACATGGACGCTGTCCAAAGCAAAGTGTTGTGATGCGCAAGGATCCTGCAACTAAACGGCGGCCAAGCAAAACAAGCGACGCTCATGGTAGAAAAAGCGAGATAGAAATAAAAAATAGAACAAAATAAGGTGCTGAACCAAAACAAAGCCGTTTTCCCCGTTACCCTAACGCAGTACCGCCGTATGTGTGTGGAAGGGGAGAGAAAAAAAAGACCCACTCCTAATGCAACCTGGTTGTGAGGCGCGTACATGTAGCCCATCGCTGCCGGTCCGACCCTCGTTAAAGCCGTCGAAGAACCACGCAATCGGTCCACCAAGCAATCCATGACTCCTTTTTCACGCCGTTACAATCCCCGTTTGAATAAGAAACCCTGGGAGCCGAATAATGCTGCCGAGGCGTTGCGTCACGGTGCAGCTTTCTCGTGGCTTTGAGAGCCGTGCGCCGCAACAGACCCTGTCTTCAGCGTCGGCTACATCATCCTGACCCACACTGTGAAAACAGTGAGAAGGCCTCATCCAGGAGAAGAAATAGTCGGAAATGACGTGCCAAGCATGTCGCGATTCCCTCAGGCAGTTTGTGGCTGGCTGAAGCATGTGCGAAGTGTCTCAGCGACTCCTATTCCACATCAAGTCGCCAGGAAATCCCATCCACGGGCGTTGATCAGACGCTCCCAGTCCCAGCTCTCTTTCTGTACCTCTGGATCATCAGAGCTCATCAATTCCCAAACTTGATCAACAACCTCTTTTGCGAATCCAATGTTGCCTAGCCCGGTGCATGCAATCAGTCCGGCGAAAGCTCGGTTGATCTCGACACGCTGCTCTTCCTCAAACGCTGCACACCCAATCAAAAAGAGGGGCAGGAGAACATTGCTTTGGACCCAACCTTCTGCAGGTAGTTCGTTAATGTATCGGATACCGTCATCGACAGCGCTCTTGATAAAGGGGTGAGGCTTTGAATCTTTGGTTGTGCGATATAGATAGACCCATGTCGCTTGGCGATACAACATGGAGATTGTGTAGCGAGGGGATCCCGGTGTATGGGGGCACACCCATCCACGCAGACCAGTGTCGATAGCATGTGCCGAGAGCAGAGCTTCGTAGTCCATGATGGGCTCAAGCTTTTCATCGATACGGGCACGAATCTTCCGTCGCAGGTTACTGATCTTGGAAATGAAGCCAAACAGGCCGTCCGATACGCCGATGAGCCCCGCCGTTTCCGGGCTGATCTTGAAAGGTAGGTTGAAGTCGTCCATCATCGGTACCTCAGCGCCGTCAAGGGATGTAATCTGGCTAGCGATCCAGTGGTAGTAGAAGAACTCGTCGAAGAGTGTCTGGAATTCTGGGTTCGAGGACTTCTGGTTCATCGCAATCTGCTTTGCTGCGATCATGTGCATCCGGTATTCGCCCGATGTGTTGCCGTCGCATATTGAATGCAGAAGGTGAAGAAGGATCTGTGCCACATTAGAGTCTTCATAGACCATGACCCCGCCTTCGCCGGCCTTTTGCCGTTCGAGATCGTGCTTGAGAAGCTGCAGAGCTTTGCCTCGATGGAAAGCCTGCCTGTCTTCGTACTCCTGCAATGGATTGACAGAGTACATATGAGAGGCCGATAGACACAACACCGAGTGCATCAAGCCTTCATGCTGGAGGGCCATGGGCAGCAAGATCTTGGTAAAAGGGTTTGTCGACTTGTCGCCGTGTAAGGTGAGTACGGCGCTGGCCCTGCTGACAAAATGCTGGAGGAGATCACGATCAAGATCGTTCTCAACGCCCTCCATCAGAGGCGGCAGCTCGAACTTGACATCTTGACTTCGCTTCCGGGCTATTGCGGTATTAGCCTGGCCCACTCCTGAAAAAAAGCAAAGGGGGTGAGATAGAACTACAAACCTTCTGCGGCGCGCTCCTTTCCGCTCTTCCAAATCTCGACAGGCTTGTAGCCTTCGCAATGAATGTTGTTCTTTTGACATGACAAGCCTACCCATCGTTAGCATACAGTTGGTGGCGCTGGGGTTGGGTGTGCGATTACAGAACGGCTTGGTCTCGTCACACTTCTTCTTTCGCTTCCTGCACGTCGTGCAGCCGGTCTTCGATCGAGCTTTGGCTTGCTTGGCAAGAGTCGTTGGTGAGCGAGGAGGGTGTATCCTTGGTCGACCACGGGCTCGTCTTATCCGGACTGGTTCCGTTGGGGAGATGGGTGCGTCTTCCGGAGATGGCTCTTCCTTGACATCGGCCAGTTGCAGTTCCGTCTCTTCCACTTTTGGCACTACCTCAAGGGATCCTGTTCGTCCGTCTGTCCTCTCTTCTGATGTTGTATCGGGGATGGTGAATATGTTTGAATCGTAGTTGGGAGTGGTAAATGGGGAGTCGCTAGCGGAAGACATGGAGGGCTGTGGCGATGAGCTCGTGCTCATCCGGGTGTGCGCGCCTGGCGGCGAAGGGCCGAAGGAATTGGTTGAGATCATTCGGTCCAAGAGTCGGAGACGTTTGGGAGACTACTGGTAGGAGGGAGCATGCATTGGAAGTGTGGTTGTTTCTACGCGCGGATGGTTACGCAAAGGAAGAGACGCTGGCTGGCTGGCTGACTGGCTAGCTGGCTGGCAGGCTGGGGGAGAGGGAAGTGCGTGCGTGTGGATGCGGCACGGCGCAATGCAGGAAAGCAGCCACCAGGAGTTATCTTGTGTTACCGCCGGTCAATGCTGGCTCGCAAAAGCACAGGTTAGTTGTGGAACGGTGCGGCAACTGCTGGAGCGGAAGATGAGCAGCGTGTCGTAGGAGGGTCCAAGCGGTCCGCTTCTGATGCCTCGAGCGATCGCACGGTAGGTTGCGTGAGAGCGGGGGGAATGCGTCTTTAGCGAGTCGTGGGCACCGCGGAACATCCAATAAGGTTGGGGAGGAACTAACGACAAAAGAGCGTCGTTCCGAGATGAACGGCTGAGCTGAACACAGACCAGGACAGGCAGGGATGGGGGGCAAAGCCAGTTCACTGGGAGATGTTTCGATGTCAATGTCGATGTTGATGGTTTGAAGGGCCGAAGTAAGAGATGAGTCGCGGGAGGGTGCGGAGGCGCGATAAAAGGCGTGGCGATGGTGTGTGCTCGAACGGGTGGGATATGTCGACTAGGTATTAGAGTGCAGGGCCGGACAGCTCGAGCCTGGCAACGCAGCAACGCAACGCAACGCAGCAAGGTAGGGTAGGCAGGCGAGAGGATATAGTGTGTGTTAAAGTAGCGTCGCAGCAGCAGGACCAAGTCGCGTCCAAACTGGTTAATGGAGGATAATCCCAGAAGTAATCCACCAGTCCCGCTGTATCCATGACCCCGGGCCGCCATCAACTTAAAGCAGAGACTCGACCGACGCTCGCAGTCCAGCACCGGGCAGGCAAAGGACAGTGTTGAGCACAGCTGGCAATTGTATTGGAAAGCCGCAGCTGACTTGCCCGTCCATCCCGCTGGCGCGAACGCTACATTGTCTGGAGTTTTTGCAAAACCTGATGAAGCATTGAAACGTGATGTTGCTAGTCTGTGTATCGAATGGTGCATGAATCGCTTTGGAGCGGCTTCATCTCATCGCTCGTCTGCTAACCACCTCGCCCTCCTCGTTGGCTGCACAAGCTTCTCAGCGTTGAAGCTGGTGACCCGGCAGTAGCAGGGGGCAGGCTGCAGGTCGTGGTGTGAACGCCTTAGTAGGCCCTGCACGCATCCGATACCCTTTTGATTGACCACTTGCTGACAGCCAAGCTCGGCTGGCTATGCTTTCGGCACCCTTCTCGATCTGCTGCTAATCGTCACCACTCAGACACGATGAATTCACCACCAGCCACTGGAACGGCTAACAACTGCGCGCGGCACTTGGGAGTAGTAAGGCGCCCTTTGTCGATTATCTGCCCCACTTTGCAGACGCCCAGCATATCGTGCTACATCTCCGCGATGCTTTGCGTGTGTGACCTGACGACGCTACTTCTCCACACTTGTGCTCCGGTCGAATCGGACACGCTGCTGCGGCTCTAGAGCGTTCTTGTGCGGCAGGACCAAAGGCGATCATAACACGCCGATAATCCACCAGGCTATGTTGGGTGTTTCCAGCAGCAAGCCACATATCAGGGATGGAGAGGCCTAAGGGATCCTCACGTCGACAGCCGTCCTGGCTGGTAGGCTCGCAAAGTAACGGCCAGCCAAAGTCTGTTCGAGATGTCATAAGCTCGCATGCACAGTCCCCGCAATCATGACGCGTGTAAGCGAGTAGCAATCACATTCGGCCTACAATCAATCTAGCGCTGCTTCGGGCTTAACTGACGAGTTTTCATGTGTGCGTCTACCTGCGTGGCGAGTACACTGCCGACGGTTTAGGATAGCCCTCTTTTTCTTTTCTTTTTTTAAATCTTGGAGTATGCAGTATTTTTGCGCGAGGCGATTCCCTGCGTGTTGAGGATCTGGTTACTTTGCGGCCGGAGCGGGACGACGGGCACAAAGGGGGCACGCTCCCAGCGCTGGCTCCTGGCGTGTTTCCGCAGTACCCTGACCTGCCTTCGGTCCCAGCCGAACGCTATGACGGGGTCGTCAGAAGAAAGACAATTGCCACGCTCGTCTGTGAGTTTAGTGCAGAGCGCATGTACGGACATAGCCTGCATCTATGTCCGTATGTACATACATATGTAGCATGCTAGGCACATCCTGTCCTTGGACACACTTCCTAATCGAGATGTGATTTGGGCAGCATATACTGTGGCGTTTTTCTCCAGCGACGGCGGTAGCTTTTTTTGGGAGTGCAGCTTGCCGCCAACTCTTGTGGGCGAATCAAGCAGTCGAAGCCACCCAGCCAGCATGAGTCGGTAGAAAAGTATCGTGTTTCGGTTCGGCCGTCTCATGGCGATGTGGAGCCAGGCGGCCCACACCTGCTTCGATGTTGCCGTTTCCAATTTACTACAATGAGCTTCTTTTGGACCGCAATGTCCGCAGCTGACGAGTGTCATGACGCATCACACCCTCGGGGCCAGGTCTGGTGGCTGGTCGAGGGGGATGGGATGAGGTTTGAGCTGGAGAAGGGGTCAGATCCGGTGTCCCTGCGTGTGATGGCGGCATTCCCCTCCACGGTGGACAGTGGATATTAGCCCGTTTTTGTGTTTTGAAAAGAAACGGGCGCATGTAGCCGAGAGGAGACACAGCGAATGACTTGCAGCAACTAGTGGTGGGGATTCGCTGCGGGGTCACTTGGGATCGCCATGGCGTTCCATTCGCTCGCAAAAGTCGTCGTCGACGCCGCCGATAGCTGCAGACGGCAGCTGCATGTGCAGCAATTGTTGAGCGAGGTTCGAGAGACTTCTGGGGCCGAGTGGGCACGACTAGGAACTAGTATCACCGTGCCAGGGAGAACCATGATGGTTCTTGACACCTGTCATGACGTCTTCTGCGACGGCTGCGTTGGCATATCCTCAATCAGGAGAGACTCAGACGGGGTGGGCGGGATACGGGTCGTCGGATGGGCAATACAAAAGCTGCATCTCTGCGGCGTGTTGGCATGTCCAACATGCCGGTTTCGATCCGAAGTTCCGCCTAGAGTGCGGTGCGACCAGAATGAAAGCCTTGTACTATGTGTGTATGTGTGTGCAGTCAGCCCTCTGCAAGCACTACACTTCATTCACAGCCTCAGCTTGACGACGACTCGTACTCCTCAATCCCGTCCAATCCCCACTGTCGCCCGTCGTGGTGAAATGCATGGTATCCTAGCAATTCCAGCAGATGCGTGTGCGGGCGGATGATCGACTGACATTTTGAGTTTATTCGCTCCGGGCAGAATGTCACTACTAGAGAGAAACATGGCCTGTGGCAGTTGCATTCTTCTCCACACAAGGAACCCGAGATGCAGCCATGACTCTTGCACTTGCAACCAAGCGGCTCTATCCGTGGAAGCTCGTCGCCGGCGCAATTAGGAAGCGCCGGATGAGATACGCTGCGGCCAATTGCATTAGTCGGCTTCGATTCCATTGTCGTCTTGATTTTACATGTCTGATGCCTCTTGCAAGCCATGGTGTTGCATCTTGTGCTGTAATTTCTATTTGTTTCCTCAATCGCAATGCCATATCTGTTGATATTAGTCGAGCCGTGGCCAAATGCCGTGCAACCAGCGCCATGGCTTTGAAGCTGTGCAACCAACCCTCTTGGACGGACGACCTGCGTGTTCGGGTGGCGGATAAACCTTTTGCCGGACTCAGTCGCGCTCTGACGCGTTGCGGGCATTCCTCACCGATTACCACGTACAGATTCATCAAGGAACAGTGTCGACTCGTGAATCCAGTCCAAGCCCTACCACTATGCGCTTGGAGACTAAGAGTCGCCTATACTCAAACTATTAGCGACGGTCGACATGTTTAATTTCACTCCCCTGCTGGGCGCGCAAAGCTCGTCGCCAGCATCACAGTCACTACTAGAGTTCGACGGCGGCATTCAGATCCTCATAGACGTTGGTTGGGATGAGGACTTTAGCGTAGAGCTGCTGAAGGAAATCGAGAGGTAGGTTTCTGAGCGCATGGTCGAATCAGTGCAGATAGTGTTTATGCCTCCCGAATCCAGCTGCACATGCGCCTGGAGGAACTGCACCGTAAAGATCCACAGGATATGCATACAAGTTGACTAACCCCGATGCTCCAGACATGTTCCCACACTCTCCTTCATCCTCCTCACCCACGCGACCACTGCGCACCTCGGCGCCTACGTACACTGCTGCAAGAACTTCCCTTTGTTCACGCGAATACCCGTCTACGCCACAAATCCCGTCATATCACTCGGCCGGACGCTCCTGCAGGACCTCTACGAATCAACGCCTCTTGCTTCGTCAATTATCCCTACTGAAGCCCTCAATGAGTCGGCCTATTCTTTCTCCTCGGCACTCAAGGGCGGGAAGAATCCCAACATCCTTCTCCAGGCGCCGACCGCTCAAGAGATTGCCGATTACTTTGCCAGAATCAATCCACTGCGATACTCGCAGCCACATCAGCCTATTCCATCGCCTCACTCGCCGCCACTGAACGGTCTTACAATCACTGCATACAGCGCTGGACACACACTAGGAGGTTCGATATGGCACATCCAACATGGCATGGAGTCCGTTGTATATGCTGTCGACTGGAACCAGGCAAGAGAGCATGTTCTCTCCGGAGCTGCATGGCTCGGGGGTCCTGGTACTGGTGGCTCCGAGGTTTTGGAACAGCTCCGTCGTCCCACTGCTTTGATCTGCAGTAGTAGGAATACCGACATGGTCAAAGTCGCCAAGCCACCAAGCAAACGAGACGAGGCCTTGATCGAAATGATACGAGATACAGTGGTCAATGGTGGAACCGTCTTGATTCCCTCAGACTCCAGTGCCCGTGTTCTCGAGCTTGCATATCTTCTCGAAGAGACCTGGCACCGCGAAACAGTAGAGGGCGGCAACAGTCCTCTAACCAACGCAAAGATATATCTTGCAAGCCGGACAGCAGGTGCAACGATGCGTTATGTACGCAGTATGTTGGAGTGGATGGAGGAGGGCATTGTCAAAGAATTTGAAGCAAGCGCAGCAGATCAAGATCGGAGGAACAAAGGCGGAAAGGATGAGGATAGGGCCAAAGTTCCATTTGATTTCAGGCACATCACACTACTGGAGCGCAAGACACGCGTAGCTCGTATGCTTGCTGCCGATGGGCCGCGCGTGATTCTGGCAAGCGACACCACACTCGAATGGGGATTCTCCAAAGATGCCCTCCGAAGTTTGGCCTCTGATGAGAAGAATCTCGTCATCCTTACCGAAAGATCAGGTGAATTGGGCGCACAGAGAAAGGGGTTAGGCAGATATCTTTGGGACCTATGGAATCAGCGTAACACGTCACAGGGACAAGATGCACCTTCTACCACCGTGATCAATGCTTCGGGAGATCAGATCCCATGGAAGACTGTACGGGCGGCCGCATTAGAGGGTGATGAGGTTCCACTTTATCAGCAATTTTTGGCTAGTCAAAGACAGCGACAAACTACAATGGGTGGAGACAACGCAGCTTTGCTCGAAACATCCGCGGACGTGGTTGATGATCGATCATCAACTGAATCAGAAAGTTCAGAGGGCTCCGGGGACGGGTATCGAGGAAAGGCCTTGAATGCAACTGTTGCTCTGCAACATGCACGCAACAAGCTGGGTATGACAGATGCTGAGCTCGGCGTCAATGTACTTGTCCGCCGCAAAAATGTCTACGACTACGAAGTGCAGGGCAAGAAAGGCAAAGAGAGAATGTTTCCGTTCCAGGCGAAGAAGCGTCGGACGGATGACTTTGGCGACCTAATCCGGCCAGAAGACTTTGCGCGTGCTGAAGAGGAGGATAACACAGCCGGGGAGGCGCTTCGTGGCGAGGACGCAAAGAAAGAAAATGCCGTTGGTCAAAAGAGGAGATGGGATGACCTAGCCAACAACGTTGACAATGTCAAGGCAACTGCGCAACAAAAACGACGGAAAGAAAGGGAGGGCCGAGAGGGCGAGGACGAAGAGTCGGATAGCGAGCCAGAAGAAGACCCCGACAAAGTGGAAGGCCCTTCAAAGGTCATCATCGAGTCTGAATCGCTCCAGATCCAGTGTCGGATAGCCTTTGTCGATTTCTCAGGTCTACACGACCGCCGCACGATCCAGCAGCTGATTCCCCTGATCAAACCGCGAAAGCTGATTTTTGTTGGCGGAGAGCAAGGCGAAACCCTTGAACTTGCAGAAATCAGCCGCATAGCGCTAAATGCCAACACTGATTCCGCCAGCGCCATCAGCGTCTTCACACCCACTGTGGGCATGGTAATTGACGCCAGTGTCGACACTAATGCATGGAGTGTCAAGCTCAGTCGAAATATGGTGCGCAACCTACGTTGGCAGAATGTCCGTGGCATGGGCGTCGTGGCCATCACGGGCCGTCTTGCAGCTGCCAGCCTGGAACCCGAAGTGAAGGAAGAAGCCGACACACCTGCAAAGAAGAAGGCCCGTGTTGATGCTCCCGCTATCCCTGTCTCGAGCGATAACAATAACGACACGCCTGTCCTCGACGTTGTCCCTGCCAACATGGCGACGGCAGTTCGTTCCGTTGCTCAACCTTTCCATGTGGGCGACCTGCGTCTTGCCGATCTCAGAAAGCTCATGAATGCGAATGGTATGCAAGCCGAGTTCCGCGGTGAGGGTATACTGGTTGTCAATGGCACTGTAGCGGTCAGGAAGACGGCCACGGGTCAAATTGAGATTGACGGTGGCGCATATGGAAATTTTGATCCAAGAACTAACGATGCAGCGACATTTTCGCGGGTTAGGAGACAGATTTACGAAGGCTTGGCCGTGGTCGCTGGGGGGTGAGGATGACGGAGGGGGCTACTGGGTAGGTGAATGGTCTGCGAGGAGTTTTGTTACGTGGGGACAATGTGAGAAGGTTCAACAGACATGTTTTTTCTGTCTGAAGCTCAATGCGATGAAACACAAAATCTGTTTACATGTTCTGAAATGTTTGATGCCGTCTTCTCATCTAGTAGAATAAAGATATCCAACTTGGCAAGTTATTTTCTCAAGAGCCTTTGCAAGTGAACAAAGCATCTTGGAATACTGTGAGAGCTCATTGCTTGCGAAGTTAGATAATCCTCCCAACGCGTGCGACTGGAGAAGATGGAATGAGAGTGAAATCTGTCGAACATTCTCGATGACGAGCTATGGCCCAAACGCGACATCCCACTTCAACCACCCCGCAATCCCAAACAAAGTCCAACGTCGAATCGCAACAACAAACACAGCACTGTAACACCCGACACAGATATTGACCGCCATGGTGATCAACTACAGCAAGTGGGTAAGTATCATGCGGTTCCCGTGTCGTTGCGACAGCCTCTAACTCCTTACAAAGGACGCCCTCGAGCTCTCCGACGACAGCGACATCGAAGTCCACCCCAATGTCGACAAGAAGTCATTTATCCGCGCAAAGCAAGCCCAGATTCACCAGGAGCGCGAGCAGCGCCGCCACCAAATAAAAACACTAAAGTATGAGCGCATCATCAACGATGGCCTCACAGAGCGCGTCGATCGCCTCCTCACTGCGCTCAAGTCGCACAAGGACAAGCAGGCCGAGGGCAGCGGCGCGAGCGATGACCAGCTCGTATTCCAAGCTATGATGGAGAGCATGATGGACATGAAGGCTGGCAAAGATGGCGGCGCAGACAGGCCACCAACGCCCCCAGAAGGTGTGCATGAACATATAAAAGACAAGCCCACATACCCACAGATGATGGCGAGTCTGGTAGATGCGGTGAAGAAGGATATAGACGAACAAAAGAGCGAAGAACCAAGATTTGACCTGTTTATCAAAGGTCTGGAGAAAGAAAAGGAGCGGATACAAGACCTGCAGAGCCAATTGCTTGCAAAATTAGCAGAGCTAGAGAAGGAGGAGAAGAGACACATCACCAGCGACGACTTACACGAGGGTTTCAACTACTCCAACGTTAAGAAAGCCGAAGAGGACAAAAAGAAAGCCTCCGCTGCAGCATCGTCGTCAACAGGCGCTAAGAAGGAAACTACAGTCGAACTGCTCAATGCTCCCAAACGACCAGACGCCACAAGATCAGACACAGGCCAGTCTTCTGGTGCAGACGCCGACATAGAAGAAGGGACAGTCGCCGGTGCTACTGGAGACAACGAAGACGACATCACCGCGTCCCCCCTTGCACAACAATTTGCCAAGATCAAGGCAGGAGACTGGTACGCCTGTCTGCAATTCCTCATGCAGCACCCAGAAATTCTATCTGAGAAAGAGACAGACGGTCTGCTCGTCGAAGCCTTCAACTCCGAACTCGACGGCAAACCCAAGCACGCCCGACAATGCGTACACCAAGGCCTGCTACTGCAATACTGCCGCCAACTCGGCGGAAGACAGGGTGTAGAGCTCTTCTTCAAGCGCATCCAAACAAAAGACCACCAAGCCGGCAAAATGTTCAACGACGATGTCGACTCAACATACGGCCGCATCAAGACGCGTGCAGCCGAAATCCTCAGGGAGCGCGCCGAGAACCCCCAGGGCGAAGGCGCAGGGGTCGAACAAATCCAACTGCACGCCGTGGATCCAAACACGCAAATCAATATTTCCGTCCCGCCCAAGGAACCCACGGCAACGGATCCCGAGGAACGAGAGGCCGAAGTTCAGGCGAGACAGATCTTCGAGTCGTTCCCACCGGGTCTGCAACGCGCGCTTGAGAGCGGCAAGCTGGATGAGGTAAATAAGGTCCTTGCTAAGATGAGTGTGGATGAGGCGGAAGAAGTGGTGGAGAAGCTGGGACAGGGCGGCATGTTGAGTCTGGAAGAGGGTGTGATTGATGCTACGACTGAGGAGGGCCAGCGCGTCATGAATGAGATTGAGAAGAACCGTGCTATGCCTAGTGCAAAGGAGTGATTGGGATAGTAATGTTGTTCTTCTTTGTCTGGATCAGAAAAAAGGCTGAAAATTATGGTTTACGATGTGATGAAGATGTTCAAGGTGAGGTTAATTGTATATTATTCTTTCCTTTTTTTCCCTCTTGCTTGACGCAGTTACCACTACTATATATGAATACCAATGTTTGTTATTCCAATACAAGCAAGAACGTCAAATAGTGAATCAAGAGAAGGAAAGGAAAATATCGTGATTGTAATGACATGACAAGAACACTACACAATCCCCGTGTACACTATGATCATACATAAGCATTGATGATTGGACAAAACTCAACAATAGAAACACAAGCTCTTTGATCCTCAATTGATACGTAACGGTATCTCTTTCTCTCTCTCGATCAAACCCTTCAAATCAGCTCCGCGAAATTATCATCAATACCCGCCATATCCCTATCCCCAGCAAATGCAGCAAGTTCATCATCCGGCGCATTCCGACTCATCTTCCTCTTCTTGTGCATATTCTCGTACGCCTGGTGGCCGTACGTAGCACCATCGGCACCGGGCCTAGCATGCTGGAGGCTCTTGAGCAGATCAGCAGCGACATGTTGGTTCGGGTCGCCCATTGTGGTTGCAAAGTCTGGTTGGGTGGTGTGGTGGCCGGGTGCTGGTGCGGTTTCAGGGACGACGGGGTGGGCGGCGGGCTCGGGCATGACGTCGTCGCCTATATCGGGGACGGTGTCGTTGCGGGGTGCTGGTTTTTGCTGGGGTGATCCGGTGGGGGTGAAGGATTCCATGGGTGGGGGAGTGAGTTCTTCGACTTCGGGGCGGCCTTGGCCAGTGGGGAAGGTTGCGGTCGCGGGTGAAGTTGCGGCAACGGGGAGAGGTGCAGTGGAGATCTTGTTCTGCTCTGCTGCGGATAAGCCCTTGAGGATGGCTTCCTCAACCTCGCGCTTGCGGCTTTCGATCGCTTCCTTTCTGGTCTTCAGATCGATTGCCTGCGCCTCCTCTTGCTCCAGTCTTGTCTTGTTCGTCTCAAGCAGCTGCTCCAGGCCAGTGATGAGGGCCTTGCGCGCCTTGATACTCTCTGCGACGGCGCCCTCGGCTAGTGCCAGCTTCTTACACAGGGCAGCAAGACCTGCCGCATGCATGGGCGGGGAGGGAATGGCAGCGTTGGGGTTGGTGAGTTTCTCATAGTCCTGGTTTGCGGTGGTGACAGCGGGCTTGGTCGCAATATCGGCCTTTTGGAGAGCGGTTGCAAGAGGGGCGACCGAAGTAAGCTCAGGCGGGACGGTCGAACTGGAGAAGAGCGAGCCACCAAGAGCAGGCTTGCGCGTGGACTTTGTGCGATCGATTTCGTCAATAGACCTCTCGATGGCTTGCTGGACAGCCGGGTTGAAGATGGATCGCTGTCGCCAGACCTCGACCACACGTCGGATCTTGTTCTGTATCTCGTGAGGCGAGCCCTTGTAGGCGACGGTCGTTGCTTCTGCGAGAATGGGCTCGTATGCTTTAAGAAACTCCTCTTTCTTGCGCATCTTGGATGTCTGGGTGATTTCGTTTGCGAGGTAGATTAGGACCAGCTTCTTGTTTGGCGTCGACTCCTTCATACGTTGGAGCCATACGGCAGCAATGCGCTCGGCATGTCGTCTGTAGATAGTCGTATTAGCTTCTATTTCCTAATCTTGTAAATGCGACGAGTGCGCGCGCATGCGCGTGAGACGCGTTCAAAAGTGTAGCGAATGTCAAGTATACGAGGCTTTACCTGTGAAAGAGAATCCATTGGCCAACGGTCGAGATGGCGTCTTGGGTCTCGTTGAGTGACGAGAGCTTTGCCTTGAGGCTGTCCTCGGTAAAGGCCATGCTTAATGTCTTCACGAATAATAGTTGCAGCTACTGAAGAAAGAATCGCACGCGACCAGACCAACACGACACTCTCAAGGCAGTGAAGACAGACTCTGTAGGAACTGGCGATACTTCTAGTTGATCAACACGAGGCTTGCTAGAGCCTGCGACTACAGCGATGACGAGCGGATGATGGCAGAAGACAATGAATGAGGCCTGTCGAAGGTGATGGAGAGCTCGGGGACGCTAACAGCGATGTGGGCTAAACATAGCTAGGCACTTGCCAAGCCTGCTCCTGGCTGGTGACGGTAGCAATGCCTAAACCACCAACAAGACACTTGGAAGCAAGCAATCGCCGCCAATCCCATCTTTACCGCTTCTCTCTACACCCACCACATACACCACATTCACAATGGCCGACCGATTCCCTTCATTAGACGAGATTGACGCTGGTGAGTTCAGCCATTGAACCCCCGAAGCAGCTCCGCAACACAGTACTGAACATCTCCAGGCCAGACCGAAGCGCGCGGTGATACAGCAGCCTTCGACCTCGTAGGCGATTCTGCCGACGCCGACGACTTTCTCTCACGCGAGCGCGCTCTTCTTGGCGACGACGCCGACCAGTTTGCTTCAGAAAACGACCGGACAGCTACCGTCGAGGATGGAGACGACGACCTCTTGGGTGGGGGCTTCAGCCAGGCCCAGGCTGGTGGTGAGGAAATGAGCGGCTTCGAGAGCTCTTTCCCTGCCATTGACACTACCAACGAGGTATGTAATGCGCTGCGTCCCTGGTTGTAACACGTTGCAAGAGGATGTTTCTCTTTGGGCACCATACTGACTGCAACAGCACATGGCCCCTGGTGGCACCATTACTGGATCAAGCCTGCCCTTCCTTCCTGGCCAGCCAGCTCCATCATTCACCCCCCAGCGATCAGACTCCCCAGAGCCTGATGTCATTCGAGAGTGGCGCGAACGCCGCGACCTCCAGATCCAGCACCGCGACGAAGTAGCCGAAGAGCGCAAGCAGAGCACTATCAAGGAGGCCCAGCAAAATATTGACGATTTCTATGAGAACTACAACAACAAGAAGGAGAAGGAGATTGCCAAGACACGGAAAGAAGCAGAAGAGTTCCTTGCAAACCGAGACGACACAACCGCGGGCGGAACCAGCTGGGAGCGCATTGCAAAGCTGGTCGACTTGAGTGGAAAGGGCACAAAGGGCGGTGCGTCAGGCAGCGACAAGGCACGGTTCAGGGAGCTGCTTCTCAGCCTGAAGAAGGATGAGAAAGCACCTGGCGCAACCGGATATTAGGTGATGAAAACAGCTGGGTTATGATATTTTCGGAGCTCAGGGTATGATTTTGGAAAATGCGATCATTTCCGAGTGTAGCCAGGAGTTCATGGAGGCTGCCGATTATTTGCTATGGCTGTGTTAATATCTATTCTCAGAATTCTGACGAGTGCTTTTATGCTCGGCCGATACCAGCAAATGTAAGAGCGAGGTCTGTTCGAGACGGTGGCTCTGGACCACACCTACACAAGTATTGTCTTCATTCTCCTTCGGCTGTGTGATTGATGAGAACATCCAGGACTACCTGAGCAAGTACTGTCCTTTAGACATGCTCGCTCATATGTCAGGCACCTTAACCACTTACTTCGGAGCAAGAGCGCCCAACAAAGTCCACTGACGTCATCCCAAAGAGGAAGCAGCGACCTAAATCCACACGAGCATAAACACGAAGCCATATTATATCGCCTGATACTAGCTCTCAGTCGAGTTAACCACTTCTAGGCCCTCGTGATGCCAAATCCCATAGGGCTTCCCGCCGTTAGAGCCAAGACCTCGCCTAGTGCACTGCAATCTAAATGTTTACGCTTGCGTCACTCCCCTTTCTCCACGTTCCCGGGCCGCATTCCAACCTAGCTGCAGAAGAAGGCTGATAGTAGTATTGAAGGCAGCCTCGCCACTACCGTGACACGCGAAACCTGGACCGGCAACCCGGCTAGGTGCTATATGAAAGCTTTATTAATTTCTCCGATGGTGCAGGATTCCCGCCAACCGCCAACCCCCTAGCCGATATCACGTGTGAACGTTTCAATCCGAGACGACGAGTCCGAATCGAAAGGCGTATTACCACCAATCATGACTGGAAACAAAAGTATGTCTTGTGACGGTCATTACAGGATGCCAGAGACATCCACTTTGGAGCCTTGTTAATTGTGCATCCACGTTCGACTGTATTGGCTCTATTTTCGAAGGGCTGTTTCACTGGTAACCCGAAGAATCTACTACCAAATGGCGTCTGTCCAGGATGCTGGCCCTTTCACAAAAAAAAGGATACCTTTATCTCGCTTAACCTCTCCAGAATGCTTTGACCGGGGATAACGGCTTCTCCAAACACTTTACATGGACCCAAAACAGGCAAGGTGTGCATGTTACTCGACATCACGGTGACCCTTTAGCGCGCCAAGTTTTTAATCTACATGTTTTCTCTCACGCCCCCCCTTCCCCCTTGGTCTCGATGCACCAATGCATGAACCGAGGGGTGTGGAGAGTCTCTCGGGAACATTTGCAATAGTGCTTGTTGTGGTTCGTTTGCATAGCGAACTATCGGCTTGTGTATCGTGGAGGAATTAAGTACCGAGGTTGGTAGTGTGGTGCTACTATAAGAGCTTTCCACTGCCATGTGTGCATCAATTTATTACCGACATCTAGGTTGATTCTTGTACCGAGCTAGACTTCCATCTACCTTCTCGAAGTAGCTTATATAGAATCTTCTTTGTCTCGGCCTTTTTTTTTCTTCTTCACCGCACTCCATCTCTTCTTCCCTTCTTCAACTAGATTCGGCAAGTAGATCAGAAAAGAGAAGAAGAGCAACAATGAAATACCTCGTCCCCACCCTCGCCCTCGCCGCCACAGCCGCAGCCCACGGCTACGTCTCCAATGCTACCATCGGCGGCAAAGACTACACCTTCTACCAGCCCTACCAAGACCCCTACACCACCGGCGTCAAACGCATCTCGCGCCCCATCCAGGGCAACGGCCCCGTCGAAGACGTCACACTCTCCGACCTGCAGTGCGGCGGCTACACCGCCGGCGGCATCAAGGGCTCCTCCCCCGCGGCCCTCCACGCTGAAGCCGCTGCAGGCTCCGAAGTCAAACTTTACTGGACGCTGTGGCCTGAGAGCCATGTCGGGCCTTCCATTACGTATATGGCACGCTGCCCGGATACAGGATGTGATGCTTATATGCCAGAGTCTGAGTACGTCTTTTTCCTTCTTTCCCCTCTCTCATACTACTGTCTTTTTTTGGGTATCTCAGTGAGTTACCTCTTTTGCTAACGCAGCGCTACAGTGCCGTCTGGTTCAAAGTCCAAGAAGAAGGACGCCAAGGTACTTCGAACAAATGGGCTTCTGATGCTATTCGCGTTGCCGGCGGATACCTTTCGTACACTATCCCCAAGTGCATTCCTGCAGGATACTATCTTGTGAGGCATGAGGTGCTGGCGCTGCATTCCGCGTACAAGTATCCTGGTGCGCAGTTTTATCCGGGATGCCATCAGCTTAAGGTTACTGGGGGTGGTAGCACGAAGCCCTCGGGTTTGGTAAGCTTTCCGGGAGCGTACAAGGGAACGGATGCGGGGATTGCGTACAATGCCTATACTGGTATGTTTGATTTCTCTCCTTGAGTTTGGGTGATTGAAGGGAGATTGCTAATATGTTTGTACAGCGCAAACCTATCCTATTCCTGGGCCGAAGGTATTTACCTGCTAGATGGTAGGGTAGAAAAGGGGTTGAGGAGGCTCTGGGGTGTGAAGGAAAGTGTATATAAAGTGAGGGGTTGGCTGTAGATATTTTTGCTTCTGTATATACTTTGGGGGTGCTAGAATGGATAGACGTTGTACCTTGCGACTGCTTATTTACTTTGCTCTGTTCGTCACAATCGTATCACGTATGCGTTCACGTCTGCTGAGTTAGTATGCAGAAATATTATGTGCCAACACTCTCCCCCCACTGCTACCGTATATTTGTCTTCTTTCCCGCCTTTCGCGCAGTATGCGCGGTTGAGAACCATGCAAGTTTGCATCCTTCTTTCCACCTCTCAAACAGACCCTGATTTCTCGCTCACCCCACCCTTGTTTGGTGGATATTGTACAGATCATCTGACAGCTGCTCCACACGCAAAAGTGGGTTATCCGTAGAGTGGGCTCTCCGCAAAGTGGATTGTACTTTGTAGAAGAGGTATATGGTTCGAAGAGTGGGTTGCCCCAAGGCGCCTATGTAGTGTGCCTCGCAAAGTGGATACAAAAGAAGTGGGGGAAGGAGTACAAGGAGTCATAAGAGGATTTCCCCTCGATACACACATCCAACATATATCCAACACGTAGCAGATAAGGATACGTCGCCCTGTATTCTTGAGCGACGACTCCACTTCGAAGCTGTACGTGGAGAGGGTTGTGATGGAGATGTGGATGGGGGTGGGAATGTAGGAGTGGTGACTGCGTGTTTCTGGTCTGCGCTGATAGGATGGCAACACTTTTCCAGCGACACTCCTATAAGTCCTGTACGGCTTGCATGATGCGATACTATGTATCTTCTTTTCCAGAAACTGCGTTTGTAAAAAGAGACGTGTCTGTGTGTGCCCTCGTCTGACTGGATAATACCATCAACACAAGGATGGTAAGCATCGGTCCTTCTTTTCCTGCCTTCTACGCATCCTCCTTGTTATGCAAGCCTAAGAACCTGGAAAGGATAGAAAATGTTGATCATGATCTTCAGTCGGAGGTCCGGTCGTTATAGTCATTTTGCTTCACTCTGGCCTCGTCAATTTCTGTGACTGAAGGGAAACTTTTCCTGTATGGAGGTCCATTTGTCGCGATTCTTTTGCTCCCATCTCTTCTCAGTGCATCAATCCCTGTATTACCAGCTGTTCTATGACATGATATGTCTGCTTTCCGACTCTAACCCCGCAGGCACTGTAGACGGGGTTGTTGACTTGTGGGTGAGGGCCTGGACGGTAATACAGAAATTCGGGAGGAGGTGACCGATAGGCTCTTTTATTAATTATTTCGGCCACTTGGGTGGCTGGTGAGTGTGTGATGAGTTGGGCTCATTGCATGTTGACATGGTGCTAGCAGTAAGCCACAACGAATGGAAACGGGGACCTCACTGCCGTAGATTTACCGAACTACGACATACATGGAGCTTCTTGTGCTATCTGAAAAGGTATGCGGAACCGACGCCGCTTTCCGGTCACCCTGCACCTAATTGAGAAATGCTGCATATGCTAGTCGAAGCGTCGATTGGGCAAGTGAGGTCGAATGGTGAAGGGCAAAAGGTGTTGCGGGTCCGCCATTGGGCAGCGCGCTACAGAATACCACGCTGATCGTCGGCCCTAGCGGACGGGTCCGCACATGGTTTCGGCGGCTTTTTTGAAACGGCCGAGTGCCTGAGGTATCTTCTGGAAGATGATGCTCAGATGGGTTCGCTAATGTGCATGGCGAGTCAGGATTGTCGCGGGCAGGCAGTGGTACTTGGGCGTAGTTCGAGGGGCATTCAATGCTGCGGTATTCCCCTTTCTCTTATCTCGCCGTGACGCCAACATGACTGAAGGGAAAGGCCAGCCACAATGCACTAGGTATTTTGGCGTAATGGTATCAAGAAAGTCGCGGTCAAGATGATGTGAAGGCAAGGACGCAGACACTACTGACGAAGCTACTGAGCTCTTCGCATGCGATGATGTCCACAGTGGGGCGACCGAAATTCGCCTCTTTCTTCCCTAACTCGCATCTGCGCGGGCCAGTACCGAACACTGGCGGAGATTTACATACCGGATTGGGATTTAGGATAGCTCTGGGGGACTTTGACCCTTGAATTGTCTTTATCCGAGGAACTACTCGAAGCATGTCAATGTCATGGGTGCAGCATCAAGCTCCCGTGATATCCGTTTACAGTCTGACAAACGTCTTAGGTGGTGCTGGGTACGTACTCCGGGTCAAGCCAACTTACTCGAACAGGGCGGCCGTGTGGCAGTGTGCAATTTCTCGGATGCATGGCTGGGCAGCCCTCCCACCGCTCTTTCGGCTGCTGCCAGCAGCAACGAGGGGCATCGAAGGCATCACGGCATCGACGACATGGGCGATGCTTGATCAGGTGGACATGTGCATACTGACTAGGCGGCGCTTCGGAGGATCGCTCACCGTAATACAGGCTTCAGAAGCTGCGAGGGCGCACTACTACTGCCACTCAGGCCTGGAAGAGATGGGCTATTCTTACCGCGACAGTGCTGTGGCGCACCTTAGGGCAGCACAGTGGCTACGCCTTTTTTTTTGTCTTTTGGTGACGTGGGACATGCTCAGGACCGGCGCCATGGTAAGCCATGAGCAAAGTCCGGTACATGGTCCTTCACGCGGGCCACACGCACGTGTGTGCCCCATTGCGGGCATCCATCGCTTACGCTACTCGACCGGGAAATTCCACACTGGGCTGCAGCAGTTTCTGGGATGATCTGACCATGGCCATGACAAGAGGGGAATGTTACTGTGTGTACGCGTAGAGTACCACGTACGTACGTAGAGGGTAGCAGGGCGTTTCCTGCAGGTTCTGACACAATCTCACTCCACTATTACATTGCAGAGGATGTAAGGCCCATGGATAATAGTCCCGGATCTGGGCGGGATATGCACGCAGACGCAGAGCAGCCAGAGTCTCTGATATCATACGGACCCGTTAACAAGCGCCTCGTCCTCGGCCATGATGGACTCGCATCAGAAATAGCCGCCGCGGCCAATGGGCCTCGAGGGTCTCACCGCCTGGACTGAAGTTTTGCTACGAACTGTCAGGGGGAACCGGTTGCAGGCAGGCCGTAGTCGCGCCCCCGAGTCGTACCGCTTCCAGAGCCTCGCCCAAAGGCAAGCCGCAGCTTCAATTTGCATTCGTCATAGCTTCTGATGACGGCGTTGGAGTGCGGCAAGCTCTTGGCCGAAGCCCTCGAGCACCTAAGCAAGCGCACCCGAATACGCGACGACAAGAAGCCTGAGGTGTCATGTCGTGTCGTGGCATGTCGTATTATGCCGTTCAGGGACAGGCACAATGGACACGACAGCAGTTGACTCACAATCAGAGCCCTCATGAAACAGTGGCTTGCTGCGAGCAATTGGGTCTCATGCAGCTTCAAGAACAAAGGCATGCTTTGATCGCTCGTTTCCTTCCGAGATGGATGGTAGATTATTCCAGGGCTGAAGCAGACCCTGGTCGCTCAAAATGCAAGGTAGGTAAGTAAACGGCCCGCCGCTCTGGGTCGCCGAAGCGGGCAGCATTTTGCTGAGCACGCTCCTCTTTTCAAACGTCCGGCACCAGTCTTTGTACCCTGCGCAAATGACAGTACCGCAAATCCACGGTTGCTTCGTCGCGACTAGCATCCGCCGGGCCCTAGCAAGAGAGTGAGAAAATAAAGAGACTAGCCCACATGGAGAAAGACAGGGCTGATTGACAATGTCCCATTTCTGCTCCTCATCGGCCCACTTTCTTACTTGCCTTTTTCCATGTTCACGCCCTTCTCAAGCAAGCAATTCTGCAGCACACTCGGCGCGTGTCATCATGTACACGCATATGCACTAATTACAGGCCTAGCAGTATGTAAGTCAGTTCTCGCATCATGATGCTACTGGATAGTCATGGCCTGTGGCTGCCAGCAGGGTTGGGCCCTTTGGCAAGCTAGCCCACGATAAAACCCACTACTCGCCTCCCCGTCCCTACCTTCACCTCCCCGACCACCATATCCCTACCACTTGCAGCAGTACGCTTTCTGGCACCGGGGGCTGGTGTGGGTCTATGCCACTGCTGTCAATGTCCTAGTGTGTCTCCGGCAGTGACCCACAAACGTCTTTTACACGCTTCTAAATCCCTTCTACGCCTTCCGTCACTGAGCCATCCTTCTACCTCACTCTCTCACCTAAATCTCATGTTCAGTCGTTGATATCTTGTTGACCATGGGTAATCCAGAATTCGGAAACAGAGGACCAGGTGCACAGTCCGGGGACGGCAAGGCACTCCAACCAACAATTTCATCTCAATCATCCAGGACAACAGACGCGAACAAGAACAATCAACTCCCCGCCATGGCGACCATTGCAGACGACGACGACCGTCTTCTCGTACGCATTGGATATGCTCCTGTAGGTATCATGTTGTTCTATTCAACTCAAACCCTCATCTCACACTGCCCGCAGGTACTCCAAAGACATTTCTCAAGATGGTCCACAGTCTCATATGCCATTTCCATTCTCGGAGTGCTAGGTTCAGTGCCTGCTACCTTTGGAGCCCCAATGTCATCAGGAGGCCCAGCAACAGCCGTCTGGGCCTGGTTCATCGGTAGCATCATGGCCTACTGCATAGCCAGCTCAGGTATTATACTCCAACTCATCTCTTCACCGCTGAAGCTAACAACCCCCCCTTTCTAGTCGCCGAACTAGTCTCAGCATACCCCACAGCCGGAGGAATGTACTATGTCACAAAACACGTTGTGCCCCCCGAGCATGTCGCTGCCTGGTCGTGGATCATCGGATGGTGCAACTTCCTCGGTCAAGCCGCAGGTGTTGCAAGTTTGGCATATACCATCTCGCAAATGATCTTAGCGACAGCAGTCATGCACACTTTAGATGGTGCGGGGCCAGTCTTTGAACCGTAAGAGTAGCACACCATTCTAGGCGGCACACAGTAGTAGCTCACCGATCAATGCAGGAAAGCTTACCAGACGGTGCTCCTTGCCATTTTTGTACTCTGCATGTTTGGCGCCATCTGCTCGTTCCCCACGAATTGGCTGCACCGCATTATCCTGTGGTTCGCCCCGATCAACAGTACGTTCGCTTAATATGTGTTACCCGTTTATGGTGGTAGTCTTGGTTTTGCGGGGGCACAAAAAATAGAAGCTGACAGTAAGCCCAGTCATTGCATCAATCTGCATCTGCATCGCCCTGCTCATTCTCACACCCAACAAACAAAGCCCCAAATGGGTTTTTACTACCGTCACGGACGGCTCCGGATGGGGTAGCCAGGGTTTTTCATTCCTTCTCGGGTACGTTCGTATCGGTACTCAAAGTTGAAAGAAGTAATATAGAACTAATCGGCATGCAGCTTCCTCTCAGTTGCATGGACCATGACCGACTACGATGGCACTACACAGTAAGTCAGCCCTATGGAAAGCCTTAGACACGCATGCATGTATGCTAACCCTAGTTTCCTTCTTACAGCATGTCTGAAGAGACACACGATGCTGCCATCCGTGGTCCCGTGGCGATTCGCGCTGCCATCCTCGTGTCCGGTGTCGTCGGCTGGATGCTAACCGTGACCTTTTGCTTCTGCATGTCCGACTACGACGCCATCATGTCAACGCCGACCGGTTTGCCCGTGGCCCAGATTTTCTTCAACGCAGGCGGTAAAACCGGTGGAACCATCATGTGGTTTTTTGTCATGCTAGTCCAGTTCTTCACCGGATGCTCGGCCATGTTGGCCAATGCACGCATGGCCTGGGCGTTTGCTCGAGATGCTGCGTTTCCTTTTTCAGAGTAAGTTCTTTTTTTATGCCTCTTTTTGCAACGAACCAAACCGCTTACATTCTTTTTTTTCAAGTTTCTGGAGCAAGGTCAACACGCATACGCACACGCCCGTCAACGCCGTCTGGCTCGTCGTCGTCTTCTGCAGCTGCCTCGACCTCATCGGTATCGGAAGCACACTAACCATCACCGCCATCTTCAACATCACCGCGCCAGCCCTTGACATTAGCTACATTGCCGTCATCATTGCTCACCGATGGTATGAAGGCAGTGTCGTCTTCCACCCGGGCCCATACTCCATGGGCAAATGGAGCAAGCCCGTCAACGCCATCGCCGTCACATGGGTCATTTTCATCAGCGTCGTCCTATTCTTCCCTACCGTCCGCCCGGTACGCGTCGATAACATGAACTACGCCATTTGCGTCGCCGCATTCATCGGCTTCTTCAGTACCGTCTGGTGGTATGCTGGTGCACGCAAGAAATACACCGGACCAAGGACCAGCGATACAATTGATATGCTACCACCCGAGGACCCAGAGGAAATTTTCAACGACTACGATAGTCCGTAAACCCGTGCCCTCAGCTTTTGTTTTATTTGTCCCTGTTTTTTTTTGATCTCGATCGCGCGCATATTCCAGGTGCGGATATATCTGGCTTTTTTATTTAACGGCCTTCATTACGAACTCCTACTTGCGAAACAAAAAAGAGGGGGTGTGAAATCCGTGTATATTCTTCCCCCCCCCTCCAAGGCGGTTATTTTGTTCCATCACTATCATTATCATCATCGTCATCATCAACATCATATTCTGGGCGTTATTTTTTTCCGGCGGAACTCCATTTGGACGTTTGTTATTCTTTCTCTTTTATCAAAACTGGGTATGGGGTATGAAAGGATCTAGACGTGTTGTTGTTGTTGTTGTTTTTATATCTGCTTCGCATGCAGTTCGGTGTATTTCCCCCTTCCTCTCCCACTTTTTTTTTCTATTTCGCACGCCGCATTGCGCATATAAGCAGGCAAAAATCTTTGTATAGATCGAAAGATACCCCCCCTTTTTTTTTCTTTGTTTGTTTGTTAAGCATGGTACTTTTTGTATACGTAGTACGCGGCAAATATATACTGTATTAGATATATTTATATTTTCTGACTCTGATTGTGTAGTTCTTTTCTGAGGTGTGCACATGTGTGTATGTTTGGTTATGCGAGTAACTAACTGCAGATCCCTTTTTTGCTTTTTTCTCTCTTCACTTGCTACTCGAGACCGGTTCAACGTTGCTTTTTCTCGTTTTCTTGGCCTTTGCCCTGGCTCCCTTTCCTCCTTCCCCTCCCTTTTCCCCACACATACTACAACCGCATTAGGTTATGGATACTATCATACACATCGTCCCCGCTATCCATGTTACGATAACCCTCCCACCTCTTCCCTTCTCCCGCTCTTTATCCCCACTTTCGCGTCGTTTCTTCCATTTCCCTCAAGCTTTTTTCTCTTATCTCTACAGAAACCCCCAACGCTAATCACACCGATTTGCAAATCCCCCTCCCCCTCACTTGCATGTGCATAGCAAGCGTCAATGCAGCGTGTATATCTTTTCCCCTTCCCGTAGGATAAGGGTGGGCGTGTTGTAGGTGTAGGTGCATGGGGTGTACCGTTCGAGTGAGCTTGCTCACTCACTTACCAGCGGGAAGTGTGTGGACGGGAAGTGGGCGGTCGGAAGGGTGAGTGCATATGCAACGCGTGGTGGAAGCGTGAGGGGATGCAGGTGGAGAGATAGCAAATATATTGGGAGAGGGGAAGCGGGTACAGAGATAGGCAAAAAGTGCGAGAGGGGGGAAGCGGGTAAACAGGGGGGTGTGGAAGGGGGGGGAAAGGGAAAGAGCGGGCTTGTGCATGCAGTTTACAGCTGCATCTGGTATGTACAGGTGTATGAAGGAAGCGGGCGGTATGGAAACTTAGTGACCCCCACCATATTTTGTTGACCTTTTTTTGCATTGTTGAGTGATCTTTACTGTGGGTGAAATGTATTGCTTTGTCATCACTTGGACTTTTTCTTTTGAGGACAGGTTGCGTAGATGGACTTGTATGGAACAGGAACTACGTTGTGTGTACGTGTGATGGGATTGATACACGTGACTATTGGGATGGCGAAACTGTGCTATTGATGAGAGTAGTAGTCGTTGTATTGTATCACCCACGCATGTGTCTGGGTGGTTTATACGCGCTGTCAGGAGTAGCTACGAACTCGATGTGGTAGGCATTATGGAGGATGGCAGCTGCCGGAGGCGTTTGTAAAGGGGTAGTGTACTTGTGTACCTGGGTCTGCGGGATACTTGGGGTTGGAATATTGTAGGTAGAGCATTTCAGTGGGGGTACTTACGTCTCGTTTCTGCATTCACTTGCGTGCTAAAGTAAAGGGGAGGGGAGAAGGAAAAAGGACTCGTTCCCCTTCCTTTTCCCATCCCATTATCGCCATGCATAGTATTCCCACATTTCCCGATAAACAAAAAGAAAAGAATATGGCAAATCTTAGCACGGTACTTCTAATTACCACCAAGCACATTCACCCTAACAAAAGCAAGACCGTCTGGGGTGAAGAAAAAGCACCAAGCAGTACGCGAGCAAGCCAATACACGAAGAAAAAGCAAGTCTGCATCACACGCACATCCCACACCGGAAATTTCAATATATGAATTTAATTTTTCTCAAGAAAGAAGCAAGAAGTTAGGTATACTGCTGACTGCATCCTCAGGGTTTCTCAAAAGTAAACATCAAAGCCGAGGAAGAAACCCCACTCTCACCTGAACAAACAACAACTACTCATCATATGGCGAAACACTTTTCTCTCTCTAAATTCAAGAGTGAATGAAAAGGTCATCAGCCCGAGAAACCAAGAAAAAAGGAGCGGAAAACAAGGATGCTTTTCCCTTTCCCCATAACCCCCGTCAGATAGCTAAGCTAAGCTTGCAAACGTGATTTTTTGAACATAAAGAAAAATGGTAAGAAGGAGAAGGAGAAGAAAGAAGGAAAAGGGGTGAACAGAGGTCGGTTGGATAGGTACAAGTTGAAAGAAATGGTAAAAAGAAAAATGGTAGGGGGTGATCAAAAGAGTGGAAGCGTTATCGACGTCAAGTGGAACCAGCCTCTTTTGTTTGTAAATGTGGAAAACCGCGCGCCAGCCCATCTGGTCTCTCGCTCTCTTCGTCCGGTTCGTCGATATGGTTGGTATATTCTGCCGTTAAATGTCGTTGCGTGTCGAGTTAGATTATTGTGTTTTTTTTTCTCTCTGTAGGTTCGGGGGTTTGGTTAAGTTTTTCCCTGCATGTGTCGCGAGACCCTTACAGGTCTGACACGCATGAGCTCTAGCTTTTTTGTACAGCAAGAGCACACAACTTTGTAGAACGTTGTACAGCATCTTTCCCCGAGCGCTACAGCGTAGTAATGGTTATTTCTTTTGGACAACCAAAATGCCGCGACGTTGTCGTCCAGGTATTAATGGCGATGTAGCGCACTGCGCATACAAGCCGTTTAAGATCGACCGGTGCCATTGCGACCAATTTCCTTTATTCTTATGGAAGGCATGACGCTGAAACGTTTGCTTCCGATGGTGCTTGACGACTTCGCGGAAGAAGGCGACGAAGCATAAACGTATTCGCCGTCTACATACTGCGCTTCGCTGATGAAGGTAGTGCGCTTCTCGCGGCGCGTGTAGCGCTGTTCAAGGCGGTGCAGCTCAAGGCCTGGACGCGGATGTTAGTCATCTCAATGCTGATAAGACGCTGCACGACAAAAACGGGGTCCATGTGAAGCAAAGCGAGCCGAGGCGAGACATACGGGCTTGAAGTTTCTCGAAGATACCCATGTTGAAGTTTTGTGTAGAGTTTATCGTGGCTTACGATAGTTGCGCCGAGAAGTGTTGTGTGTGTGAAGTCGAGGAATACCAAGAAGCAAGATGTAGTGCAAAACGTGGCACGGATAAGATGTCGGAACCCACTTGACGACCGCGTCCCTGTTTGGGTGATGCAGGTGATGTATCAGAGTGATGTGGGTATGTAGGAAGATGGTGACGAATCAGTTTGCGGCTTCGAGGGTGCACTTCCGGTAGGTGTGTTTGCCGGGAAAAGATGGGTGGAATTGCGTCAAGTGGAAGAGCGAGCAAACAAAATCCGGGGCGCGGTAGGGCCGGCGATATGGTTTAAGAGAGAGAAATGGCTGGTAACGGACGCAAGTGCTCAGGTGCCGTTGTTGGGGCACGGGAGGAGGACTAGGCGTTCCAGGTTTCATGCAATGCCGGTTCTCGAAGGCCAAGTGTGATGAATACGGGCTAGTGAAGCCGAAAGACGCAGATAGGCCAAGCCTATAGCAGAAGGAGTTCCGGTGTCGAGGCTTAGTGAGTCGTGGGCCGCTGTGGCCGAGAGGCCGTGTTGCAGCGTCCGTCTTTTTCGTCATGGCAAGTGACGGTTCCTGCGTGACACGGCAGAGGGAGCAGGAGACAGGCGGCGAACATGAGTTGTTGCGCAATGCTTCGGGACGAAAGGATAAGTGGACGATCATCACCCGCATGGCCGGACAGAGGGTTTGGCTGGTGGCTACCGAGTCAGGCCTCTTCACGTGGAGGACGGGGGTGAGTTCCAGATACAGACAGCCGATGCCGCCACCACCCACTCGCTTGGCTCCAGTGCCAACGCTCGTCCCAAGGGGCTCGCCTCTCCCAACGGCATCTCATCCTTGTCCGGCCTGCGACCTCTTCACCCGAACCAGAGCCTGGTCTGTCAAGCCACTACACACACACACACACACACACAATATGCGCCTCTTGACTCACTGCTGCTGTCCTCGCTGTTACTGCGGGCCATAGCCAGACGCCACGCCAACCATCATGCTGTAAATTTCTTATATACGTCTAATCTTCGCCCATGCTCCGTGCTCCACCACAAAATGCCAGCAGGCCCCCCCTATTACGCACAGCATCCCTAAGGCACCACACGCGACTCGGGCACCGACCCATCCACAATCGCCACCGCACCAACATTGCCTGCGTCCGCTGAGCCATTGAGCAGCGAAATCACAGAAATCACATCAGACGGCTCAACAAGATGCCAGCTCGCCAGAGTCTGCTTCGAACTCGCTCCAACAGTCACTGAAAACACATGATCCGTGGGCAGCTTCGACTGGCGCAGCGATCGGAACATGTCTGCCACCATGGTCAGCAAATGAGCAGTCTCATTAGGGGCAAAGAGACAAACCTTCATCTGTGAAATCATCGCCCATGCAGAGAACAAACTCGGGCGCTTTCCCGGGTCCTTCGCCATACTCCTCGACCAGCCTCTTGGCAATCTCTCCCTTGTTGACAAATCTTGGACGAACCTCGAGGTTGGCTTTGCCCGTCATCACCTCGACCTCGTACTTTTTGGCCACGGTCCTCTCTAGATGCTTCTGGCATTCACGCGCCTGGAATGCACCGTACTCGGGGTCGGCCCGGCGATAGTGCCAGGTCAGTGCAATCTTCTTGCGCTCCACAAACGAACCTGCGTTGGCTCGGTCAGTAAAACACGGTCTCATCATGCACAAAAGCGACCTTACCCTGTGTTCTCTCCGTGTAGTGCTGGAAGATGTCGAGGACCTCTGTTTGCCAAGTCATATCCGTCGTCTCGGCTAGGTTCTCCCACTCCTGACACCGTGGAGGCCGCATGAAGCTACCGTGCTCAGCACTGAGACCAAGCTCGGGAATGTGGCCCATCCACTCGTCCAAGAACGCCTGGTCTCTGCCACTGATGATCCAGACGGCATTGGTAGGGTCGGCTGCCAGCGTCTTCAGCGTTCGGATGACGCGATCAGACGGGATAGCTGCTTGTGGGTCCTTGACAATGGGTGTCAGGGTACCATCGTAGTCGAACATGAAGAGTCGCTTCTTTGCCTGCCGGTACTGGAACAGGAGCTTAGCCCGATCCAGCGCTGGGGTAGCAAAAGTCTGATCAAACGACGATAGGTTCGTCATCAGTCTCTTCAAGTAGTTATTGGTCCATGCCTGAACATTGTTCTCTACAACGTGCTTGTAAAGTTTTGCGTGTGTCTCTGCACGCTCGGCTTCGTCCTGCTTGAGTGCTTTATTGATGGCATCGGCCACTCCGCTCATGTCCCATGGATTGATGTGGCTCGCGCTGCCGAGGGAGCTTGACGTTCCAGAGAATTCCGATAGGATAAGCGGACCATGGTTGTCCTTTTGGCAAATGATGTACTCCATGCTTGTCGTGTTCATACCATCACGTACACTGGTAATGAGGCCAATGTCTGCGATTCGGAGCAGAGCAAAGTACTCCTCGCGAGAAAGGTACTGCGGGAAGTGACGGACAGGCGTAAAGTCCAGAGTACCGTACGTGCCGTTGATCTTGGCTGCCAAATCTGAAATCTTGTTGACAACCTTTTCTTGTGCACCGTCACTCTTGTCCGTGTGGAGACCGCTGGGACTAGTGACCTGGATAAGAACCACTTTGCCCTGCCATTCCGGGTACTTTTCCAGGAAAAGTTGGAAAGCCTGCAGCTTTTGCACCACTCCACGGACCGCATCCAGCCTGTCACGGCCAACAATGAGCTTCTTGCCCGCATACATTTCTCTAATACCCTTGACCTTTTCGTCGATTTCTGGATCGTCAAATGCTTGCCGTTGCGTCGAAACCGCATTGATGCCAATGGGAAAGACGTCTACGGCTACGTGAGCGCCATAGGCATCAACGCCCTCGGACGACGAATCAAAGCCCAGAATCCTAGTGCAACAAGAAGAGAAGTGCCGTGCGTAGCTGTACGACTGGAAACCAATCATATTGGCGCCTAGCACACCTTCGAGAACCTCTTTGCGCCTACTAAGACAGCGGTAGAACTCGCTACTGGGGAAAGGAATGTGAAGGTAGAAGCCAATGTAGATGTTTGGCAGACGTTGGCGGAGCAAACTTGGTAGAAGCATGAGGTAAAAGTCGTGTACCATGACAATGTCTCCTGGGCTGTAGATTTCGAGGATTCGGTCTGCAAACAGCCTGTTCATGCGGTAGTAGTCGGCCCATGATTTCCGCGCTGCACGCCCATCGGCTGGCTCGTTCTGCTTGTAATGGAACAGTGTGTAGAGTTCGTGCTCAGCATAGGTCCTCCAATGGCTTTGGCTCTTGAGAATGTATTCATCCTTGCCATCATCCACTTCGTCGACGAGCCACACTGGCACAATCTTACCGCCGTGGTCGCGCTCAAGCTGCTTTTCCAGTCGTCCTCGGTCGTCGGGGCCGATTCGAAAGCCGTTCGAGACTTGAGTTGCCTGGTTTGGATTCTTGGGGTCAACGGGAATGGGCGCAGCAGCTTTATTCGTGGGCATCTGCGCAGCCGTGGCGGCAGCCGATGTGGCATGCGAGATCTCTCCTGTCCATCCGACAAGGGTGTGGTTCCAAGGCGACGATGTGGAAGCAAGGTATGAGAATGAATCAAAAAGGGCAGAGGTTCCTCGTCGTGGTTTGAGCTCCCAGTCATTGCCCGGAGAGTAACCGATAGTGTAGGGTATGGCAAAAGTCGCACTGATGACACGGCCGCTGAGATTGAGGCCAGGATGCGCAGCACGCGGATCCACGTCTACCAGGTTGTGCTTGGGAGCTGAGCCAGGGATATCGCTCAGCTTGCTCTTGACTTGTTCCCCAGTTTGCGCGCCTGCTGCCTTCTCTGCCTGGGCCCCCGCATCATCGGCTCTTTGCTGGTTGGAGAAGTATGAGTTTGCGCTCCATGAGGGCCCGGGCGTGGCCGTCTCGGGGTCAAAGGGCAGGCTATTGTCCTCTTTCTTGTCGGCAGACTCGTCAAAGTAGGCCGTCTTGCCAGAGAGGTGGACGCCGGGGGTGACGGGTACGCTGGTGATGTCGGGATGGAGTGCGGGGTGAGTGCTTTGTTGGGAAACGATTGGGGGTCGCTCGGGCTTGCCATCTGCGGCATCTGTAGGGGCGCTCATGGCGATTGTAGGCTGAGTACCTGTTGCACTATATCAAAGGGTTAGATGTCGATAAGATACGAGGGCTGGTCAGACGAGAAGGATTGCGGTTGGGTGATTTGAGGTTATATAGGTTATTGGTAGATGGGAGAAAGAAGGTTGACAAGACAGATGACACGAGGCACGCTGCAGGGCACACAAGCTCACTCTGGTGGCTATCTGTGGGCAGTGGTAGGGGAGAGATAGCAGAGGGAGAGAGGGAGGCGCGCGGTGGTGGGGACGTACCAAGGACTATGACACTGGCGCGGGGCAGAATGTGCAAGTCACAGCAGGGCAAACCAGAGGCTCTGAGAGGAGGAGAGGGAGCTAACAGAGGCGGAAGATGTGTTGAGAAGCTCACAGAAGGCCGACGAGGGCAATGGGGGGAGAAAAGCTGGCTGGCGGTGGGATGGTTCATGCCCCACCAACCACGGCTGTGACGTTGGAGCCGGGGACCAGGGCACACAGTGGCTGCTGGGCTGCTGGGCTGCTGGGCTGCTGCATTCCCATCGTGGTCGAGCTTCTACACCTACTGTACATGGACACGCGCGCCGCCAGCTTGACCGCTCTGCAAAGGCTTGCTGGGCCTGTCAACATGATGTCAGGCCATTTTCATATGGCAATGCGCAGGTGGGCCTGGACATGTGCAGCCGGTGGAGCGGCGCGGACGATGCTGCGACTAGGGTGGGTGTAGGAGTGCTATGTGGATGCTATTCTGGCGACTTTGCGATACAAATGTCGCAGCCAATGTTGGGCCGGCAATGGCCAGCATGGCCCCCCCAGTAGAAGCAGAGTCGAGGCAGTCGAACCAGTAGAAGCAGTAGAAGCGCCCCAGCAGCCCCAACAGCCCCAGCAGCCACACTCGATGCCGCGGGAGTGCCTGTCCCCCCAAACAGGACTAGCGCCCTGGCACCGTCAGCGGTTGTGCATATCGTGCTTCCATTCACCCATCCACTGCACACCTACCGCCATCGCTCCCTTGCTGTCGCCTGCCGTCGCCTGCTGTCGCCTGCTGCCCCCGCTGCCTGTCTCCCTATGCAGCACTCGCGCGCACGCCTGATATGCCGCGCCCATAACCGCTTCACCCCGTCCATTGCCCTGTGGGAACATTTTGTCCGTCCCCACCTACCACAGCGTTTTTCCTCGACTGCGACCGGACCCACGCAACATGGCCTCGACAACCGCCCAACTGCCACTGGGGCAATTGCAAATCCCCAAGACGGCAATGGCCCTCGGCAGTCCGAGGCCGAGGCGCAACAGACAATAGAAAAGCCCAGCGTAGAGTCAGCACTCCACGTAAGGAGGATGACCACAGCCAGAGGACGGTGGCTGCCAGGCAAGGCTCAGGCATCAATTGCCAAGAACAAAGCAGCAGCAAAGCAGGCCCTCCAGGAAGAGTCGCTCACTGGGCCCGAGAAGCTGCTAGCTACAGCAAGAGAGGCGTTTGCACAGTCAAAGGAATACGAGGGTGTTGTTGTCCAGCCCATGGTCAGCACAATAGCTATCAAGGAGAGTTCGTTGCCGTGGTGTCTGGATAAGAATGCGCGGGACGAACCAGCCATGGACTTGTCGGTGCAGCCTCAACCTGTAATGCTAAATCGTCCCTCTGACAAGACCCTCCAGGCTAGACAAGGAAATCGAGAGATTCTACAAATACACCATGCCCAAAGACTATGAGCGCACAGCCAGGCAACATGTCATCCAGCAAGTGCGCAGCCATGTAAAAGAGGTCTCGCCAAAGTACGACGTCCAAGTCTTCGGCTCGGAACGCAATGGCGTGGCTTTTGCTACTTCAGACATTGACTTTCGTCTTATGCAACCGTCGTGGGTCGCCGATCCTGAAATAGACAGACTACCACCGCCAAAGAAGGAGCAATCCAGAAGACTTTCAGTCCTTCTTGCCCTGTTTCACCGTAATTTCAAAAACCACCAGTCATACTTTTTATCTACTCTCCGTCACGCCCGCTACCCCCTCATCACCGCCCAAGACCGCAACTCGGGCATAGACGTCCAGATTGTCTTGTCCAACGACACATCAATGTCCACCGCCATGATGAAACAGTACATGGACGAGATTCCCTACTTGCGCAAGTTGTACTACGTAGTCAAGACCATCTTCGCCATCCGCGGCTTATCAGACGTCTTTCGAGGCGGCTTTGGATCATACTCCATCTTCATGATGCTAGTGGCCAGCATCAAGCATGCGCCCCACGAACGACAAGACGCAGCCGGTGCGCTCCTCAATTTCCTCAGTTTCTACCGCGATTTCGACACTACAAAAAACGGTATCTCGATTGACCCCGTAGAGTTATTCGACAAGACGCAACACCCCGTCGTCACCAAGCCAGTCAAGGAAAAACTCGATGTAAGACGAAGCCCCCGTTCCCCTCCCCGCTGTTATATGTATATACATATATACCCTAGCATCCCGGTTTCGGACCTGCTGACAATGTCGCGTGTGCCCCCCCCATTTAGACCGGAAAGATGAAACCCCTGCCTGCATACATGCTCTGCCTGCGCGACCCGGCCGACGAGACAAACGACCTCGGCCGGAAAGGCATAGCCATCAAGCACGTCCAAGCAACGTTTGCCCACCTGCATAGCCAGCTGGTCAATGACATCAAGAAGAAGACGCGACCATCCCTGCTCGGCCCGCTCGTCGGCCCTTCCTACATGCTCAACTACAAGCCCCGCGAAAAGCTGCAGGAGTACGGCAGGCGCCTGCAGCTCGAGGAACAAAAGTCTCTGGCTGCAAAGGCAAAAGCAATCAGAGACGCAGATAAAAAGGTCGAGTCTGACTACAAAAACACAGCTTTTCCTCAAGTCGGCATACATCGTGTCGAGTCTGCTAAGCCTTTCCGAAAAGAGCAACAGATTCCTGCCACATAGTAACAATACTATTGCCTTTCTTTTTTGTTTTCATCAAACAACCCATCCTGCACTGTTAGCATTGCCCCGTGTCACATCAAACAAACAAACGCTCATGTGTAGCACAAAGAGAAAGAAATGCACCTGTTCTGCTAAGCGTCTTGATAGCAAGTACTATGAAACCCATCCAGCATGCATGTCGTAGAACAGAAAACTCCCCTCAATCACCATGCCGTAAAAGGTATGTGTTCTTGATGATCCTCCTTCCTCACACTCGTTGTATCCCATAGCAGATCCTGACAAAAAGATGCTTTCCTGCTTCCCCCTTCCTACTCTACTTTCCTCTCGCCAGTCTCTCTCTAGATGGCATACTTCCTGGTCCACTCGCGTGCCGTCGATTCGTAGCGAGACCGGTCAGTCTTATAGACATGTGCAATCTCGGGAACAAGCGGGTCGTCAGGGTTCGGGTCTGTCAACATCGAGCAGATACTCAACAGCACTAGGCAAATCTGTCAGCAATGGCCTCGTCCAAAACGCCGTTATCCTTCCAACAACATACCCTTTGAGATGGTCAGAGCAGGGCTCCACTGGTCTCGCAGAATGTCCAAACAGATGCTACCGTTGGAGTTGATGTTGGGATGGTAGATGCGGGTGGTGAAGTTGACCTTCGGGGGCTTGAAGGGGTAGTCGGTTGGGAAATGGATCGCTAGGAAAAAGACTCCGCCAGAATATGGTGAGTCACCCTGTTTTCGTTAGTTGCTGCATGTGCTAGGGGATGGCGTGCTGGGCTAAAAAAGCCTTGGGGAGTGGCAGAATCCAGGGGCGGACGTACAGGACCCATGATGGTTGCTTGCCAGTGAAACTGCAGTAATAGTCAGCATATCAATGTCCAGCGCAGTTTGCTTGCCCACAGCTGTGTTGGCAGGAGCGCCTTGCACAGGCGTTGCGTGCAAAGAGTGACGTACCAGGTCATCTCCGATAGGACCAGCTGAACAGGAAGAGGGAGGGTCACTACAAGTACCATGTTAGCCAAACGTCTCAACCGTATCTGTACTGGGCTGTGAGACTGCAAGGCTGTGAGGCTACGCAGGCTGTGTCTTGTTTGCTACAGCGCTCCGCAATCCGGCGGCCGTCATGCGAGCCCAAGTGCGAGCCTCGTGCCGGGAGGGGGAAAGGGCGGCTATGCCACGCACCGACCGAGATCTGTGAGCTCCTTGTTGATGCGCTTAAGAGCCATGGCTACTGTGGGTGGGCGGTGTGGGTGATATGGGTGGGTCGAACGGTATCGCGGTAGTTGCGGTAAAGAGAGTCGGTGGTGTTGAAGAGTTGAAGTGGGATGTCTGCACAGACAAGGCGGTTAGTTAGCGGGGGGGTCCAAAGAAAGCAAGTGCGGCGTCTCAGCGGCGCAGCGCGCCTCCGCCACGCAACTTGACGTACCTGTGCCTGTTCACGTATACAAATAAAAGACAAACGGCAAAGGTGAGTGTGGAGGAAATGTGACTGGGCTGAGCAGGGGCGGTCACATTTATCATGTGTCGGGACCAACCGCAGGAGGCGAGGCAAGCCCAGCCGCCCAACTGTCACTGCCCACAAAATTCACCGAGCCATGACTGCGCAGAAGCCACTTTTGGGTGGCAACCTATCGAAGGCTGCAGAAGATGCATCACGGCTGACATTCACGGCTCTTCCTCTTCACTCACCCACCACGATCCAATAACATCACTCACTCGTCAAACGGTTGTTGTAGTGGCGACTTGCGCTGTGGCCACGAGGAGTCAGGATATGATACTTGCTGCGTTCGAGGCGAGCGTCCGTCGCCTCAGGGTTTGGCATGCCTCTGCTGCTACTACTACTGCATACCTCCAAACAAACACCATTTCCCTATACGCTATGCTACATGTCGTTGGAGGATACCTTTGACTAAATATTTTGATCGTGCAGCAACGTCAAAGCAAATCAAGCATGGTGATTTACAAGCAGATACCCTAATCAGCAGAACGCCTGCAGGCCGGTAATTGCTCGACCTAGGATCAACGCTATGCAATGTCAGCCAATATCCCAGCAGCTTCATCATGGACACTCACAGTGGATATCGCTCTGTCCTTCATACGTCTGCGTCACGAACAGATTGGCAACGTGCCGTCCGATGCCGTATTCGTCTGAGACTGCGTTTCCGCCAAAAATCTCCTGTAGCCTAGTCATGGTCAACTTGTGCTGTGCACACACATGCTTGCTGTAACTTACGTCCGAGCGTTGACCAAGGCACGATCGCAGTTCTGTCTCTTAATCATGGAAATCATCTCGGGTGCAGCCTTGCCCTCATCCTTAAGTCGTCCAACCTGATGAGCCGCGAGAATCCCGTATGCAGCATCGGTCGTAGCATCAGCTAGCTTCTTCTGCACAAGCTGGTACTTGGCGATTGGATTGTTCTTGAACTGCTTCCTCTCTAGTGCATACGTGCGTGCTCTAGCGATGCAGTCCTCCAAGGCACCAATAGTGCCCCACGCGATACCATATCTTGCCGAGTTTAGGCAGCTAAAGGGCCCTTTCAGCCCTTCCACCTCTGGAAACATGTTTGCCTCTGGAACTGGGCACTCATCGAGTTGAATCATGCCAGTGATGGAAGCTCGCAGTCCGTTCTTGTTCTTAATTGGCGGGGTTTCGAGAGTACCTGGTGGACACTGGTCGCGCTCAATGACAAACCCCCGGATCTTGCCTGTGCTTTCTAGTTTTGCCCACACGAGCAGGACATCGGCAATAGGCGAGTTTGTAATCCACGTCTTTGAACCAGATAGCGAGTAATAGCCCTTCTTTGACGGATGCTCCTTTGCAACCGTCTCCATGGACCCGGGGTCTGATCCGTGATTAGGTTCGGTAAGACCAAAGCAACCCAGCAATTGACCCTTTGCCATCTTTGGCAGAATACGTTCTTTGAGTTCTTCAGATCCAAACTCTTCAATTCCACCCATAGCAAGCGAGCTCTGGACAGAGTAGCCCGAACGGTACCCTGAGTCAACCCTTTCAACTGCTCTGGTGATCAGACCAGCAGCCACACTGCTGACACCGGCACACTCGTAGCCTTTGATGGTTGCACCGAGCAGGCCGAGCTCGCCCATCTCTTGAATGATTTTCCTGTCAAAGTCCTCATTGCGGTATGCCTCTGAAGAGTATGTTAGCCAAGTTTAGGGGTGAGTTGAGCATTTCACGTACCTAGCACTCTTGGGAGCATGCGCTCTTGGCAATACGACTCTGCAGTCTCTGAAATTGCTTGCTCTTCTTCGGTCAATAGGTCGTTTGCCTTGAGTGGATCCTGCCAGTCAAAGGCCACGGGAGCATGTAGATTTCGCTTTTTGGTAGCCGCGAACGTGACTGGGGTGCGCAATTGCCTGGAGGCATGTCTATATACTGGGCGGAGCATTTTGGGATGATGTATAACAGTCGGGGGACAATCTAGAAAGAAAAAGGAATTGTTATATCCGGAGAGTTGAAGTTATCCGTCGTCGGCTTACATCCGCCTCGGAAACTCCATAACCGCGGTTCGGAAGTACTCCGCAGTGGCAATAGGCTACGCTTCATCCCGTCAAGCATGTGGGCATGGACATTGGACTGTCCAGGTTCCTGCTAATGTTTCAAACCTCGTGCAGAAAACCCATGTGCCAGATGCAGTTTGCAAGGCCCCCATAAGCGATTACAAGCAATATGTGGGGTAATCACGCCAAGCAATGCTCACCGTGATTGCGCGCCATACTTAGGACGCGGACGCGACGTGACGATCGTCTGCGTCACCTTCCAGCCTCCGCGCAATTGTCTACACTTTCACACTCAACATCGCCGGTTGAATACCACAAAACCGAAAGACCCAACAAAATACACACCACATTCGGTCGCAATGGGTATTAAGCACCTCTACCAGCTCATCGATGAGCATACGCCAGAGGCAGTCAAGAAAGGCGAGATCAAAAACCAGTTTGGTCGCAAGGTCGCCATAGTACGTTCAAGATAACCATTTTGTATCGCATCAGTCACTAACTTGGCCAGGATGCGTACGTAGATGCAAACATACCATGATTTACGAAGCCTGACACTGTGTAGATCTATGAGCATCTACAGTTTTCTCATCGCAGTCCGCTCCGATGGCCAGCAACTCATGAACGAAACGGGCGAGACCACATCACATCTCATGGGTCTATTTTATCGCACAATGCGCATGGTCGACAACGGCATCAAACCCCTTTACGTATTTGACGGTGCTCCACCCAAGCTCAAATCCGGCGAGCTTGCAAAGCGATTTCAACGCAAGACTGAAGCACAGGCTGCAGCAGAGGAAGCAAAGGAGACGGGTACGGCTGAGGATGTCGAGAAGTTTTCGCGGCGAACAGTCAGGGTGACAAAAGAACACAACGCTGAGTGTCAACGGCTGCTCAAGCTCATGGGCATCCCGTACATTATTGCGCCAACCGAGGCCGAGGCCCAATGTGCTACGCTGGCGAAGGGAGGAAAGGTGTATGCTGCTGCATCAGAGGATATGGATACCTTGACTTTCGCATCACCAATTCTGCTACGACACTTGACCTTTAGCGAGCAGCGCAAGGAGCCTATTCTAGAAATCCATCTAGACAAGGTGCTTGAGGGTCTGGAAATGGACCAGAAGCAGGTATGACAAGCTATATCGTATCAGATGGTTTTGTACTCACAGCCTCTAGTTTATCGATCTATGTATCCTCCTCGGATGCGATTACCTCGACCCCATCAAGGGCATCGGTCCCAGCACTGCTCTCAAGCTCATCCGTGAGCATAAGGATCTCGAGGGTGTAGTCGAGCACATCAAATCACAGTCTTCTAAGAAACTCACCATTCCCGACGACTGGCCGTTTGCCGATGCGCGACTTCTCTTCCTCGAACCCGACGTACTCCCCGCCGACGCTCCAGAATGTGACTTCAAGTGGGAAGCACCAGATGTGGAGGGGTTGGTCAAGTTTTTGGTAGAAGAGAAACATTTCAACGAGGACAGAGTACGAAATGGAGCGGCCAAGCTGCAAAAGAATATGAAGACGGCGCAGCAGAGCAGGTTGGAGGGTTTCTTCAAGCCGATTGAGAAGACTGCCGAGGAGAAGGCTACGTTGAAGCGTAAAGCCGATGAGAAGCTCGAGCTCAAGAAGAAGAAGCAAAAGGAGACTGCAAAGGCGAAGAAGGAGGCCAAGGCCAAACCGAGGACTGCTGGTTAATGAGTCGGGTTGGGATCTGCAAGTACATGCCAATGTTTTAGGCAAGGAAAAAGGGCGTTTAGGGAACTGTGATACCGATAAGTAATGGCGTTTGTATCAGATGTATGCACAAGAAATGCTTGTAGGTAAGTTCGGCCTACACGATGCAATGTTTGCCATGTTACGTGGCATATATTCTTTTGAACTAAAATAAATGATATATCTTAATTTACTGTAGAATTGTACCAAAGATAGTTGCAGGCCTAGTATGCAGACAATATCGATATTTCTGAAAGACAGCTCTGTGATCTGGTCTATATTTCCTACGTACACAAATTATTTTATATTCTCAACCTCTCCTTTTCTTATATCCATCACGACATGGAACCCTTTTATGCACCACGGTGTCTAACCTTCGTCCGCACGCCGAACGAATAAAAGGATTCAAGCGCGTTTACACCCCGTAATTAATATGTCCACATGTGCCGTTTCACTTCAACTGCACGTTTCTTTTATTTCTCTACATAGTAATTGCTAGACCACATCGTGCGGTACGGTCACGTGAAAGCGCTACTTTCTAGCGGGTATTTCTTTTTCTTCCTTACAGACGATGCTGTGCGGGGAATAAACCAAGACCATTATTTCCGACTATACTCAAGTTCTAGACTCGGCTGTAATAAAGGTAACGAACCAGTGGAGTTACTAGGTCGGATGTAAAGCAATGCATGCTTAATCCACGTAACGGAGAAAGGCGAAGAAGGCAAATATCATATTTTCGGAGCGTCCGAGACCCAAACTTACACCTCACAAAAAAAAGCAAACAGGCAAACTGAAAATCATCCACACTTTCATCCCAAGCATTTGCAATACCTCCTCCAATCCCCGAGTCAACATCGCCCCATCCGTACGTGCTCCCCGGGCAGCAACATGCAGGCACTAAACATTTCCCAAACCAAACCAGACCAGCCAACCAGAAAAGTATCTAGCCCACCACCTGACACTTTCCTTCCCCCCACCGCGGAGTACACCTCCCGACCAGTTGCGGGAATCCCGGGGAAATGTGTGGGGGAAAATGTCTCTAACCGTAGGTGTAACCACGGTACCAGCATCGTATCCTCTAAACACTTCCCAAAATAGGAAAAGCGCGCCAGAAAGCCAAAGAGAGACAGAAAGAGAGACAGAGAGACAAAACTTCCTCGGGTGTTCTTGCCCTTGCTGGAATTTAAACTTTGGGAATGGGCTCACTAGCTTAAGCCAGCCTACTTAGTCGTCAGTTTGAGAGAGAGAGAAACTAAAAAAAAAAAGCAGAAAAACTACCAGCCTCAGCTAAGCCCCCTCCCCCCTCTCAGTTCAAACCAAACACAGACCAGCTAAGAGCCAATCAAGTTTTAAAGAAAAAGAAGAAGGAACCAACTAAGTAGTAGTAGGTCAGACCATTTAAACCAAACCCTCTCTTAGCTCAATTCCAGCGCAGCCCCTCTTCCCCCCAACGCCGAACAAAAAAGGGCGTCTAAGGATTGATTTTCCTTTCCAACTGGGAACAATGACGCCAGAAAATGCGCAGGTACACACATCCCGTGGTAACCACCCAAAGGGGGAAAAAGCAAAAAAGGGACATAAACAATGAAACAAAGTTGTCATTTTCTTGGTTCTCGTTATCGCTGTTGGTTGAAGGGAAAAAAACTACTCGGTACATTCCAACGGCATACTCCGCATCTCCCTCCCCCCAGAAAAATAACGTCAGCCATTTTCCCCCTCCCCCGAGTCTTAAGAAGACTCGGATATTACCCATGCTCCGTAGTGATACAAACAAATCAATGAACGGGGGTTTCTTTGTTTACCCCGACGTCTCGTCTCGGGGGAAAAAGGAAAAAGAGAGACCTTACTCCACACATGGGCACTGATCATCATCGCCACAGGGAGCACCGTGTCGAGGACCGTGTCGAGGACCGTGTCGAGGACCGTGTCGAGGGCAAGTGTTCTCTACGGCGGATATGGCGCAGAACAAAAAAACGCGTCATAGCGGGAGGAAAAGAGCAAGCGAGAGAGAGATAGACGAACGCATGTTCTAGGGCAAATAAAGCTCGGATAAGTTGTCAGTGGGGTTAAGATTGCGGAATGTAGGAGGTTATACTTTGTCTCGCCTGCGTGAGGATCTTCAGGGCTAAGAGTGTTAAGGTGTTTTAGCGTGGGGTGGGTACGAGTGAGCGACCGAGCGAGAGAGGGGAAGGCGGAAGGCGGAAGGCGGAAGGAGAGAGAGAGAGTGTGTGATCGGTTTCCAATTGCGGAATGTGATGCGGGCAGCGGGTGTTTACTTGCACACACACGCTCTATCCACGCGCTATGCGTGCAAGTATGCAGAGAATACGATATTGAAAGGTTGTTTCGTAGTAGTAGTGATCCCCCTCTCTCCTTCCTCCTCCTCCCCCTCCTCGGCCGGCCGCCCGGTTGGATCGGGGAAAAGGGAAGCCAAAGTGATAAACACAGGGTCTAGATCTTGGTACATGAGAACGAAAAAGGCTTGTTAGACGAAAAACACACAAAAAGTGTATATATGTAAAACATGGCTTTTTACGGGCATGCCGTGTGGCAAAGGGTTCAGCACGAGCTTGGGTTCAAAGTTTCCAAGCGGGTAAACCGCCAGCTGAGAAAAAAAAGGCAAGGAAGGGGCGGGAAGAGGGAGGACCCCTATGGAGAATTTAAACGTTCGTGATGTACATATGCGCATAATGGGAACGTTTTGTTTGATCTGCCCTGAGGGAGGGGGAGGCGAGAAACAACAGAGCGCGCCCAACTTCAGGGTGGTAAACGGCTAGAACGGCTTGTAACAAACGGTTGTTTGTGCCCGGTTCCCCCGCTCTCCCTTGCGCAAGGTCAGTTCATGTGCGTGTGGCTTGAAAGGCGCAAAAGGGTCCAGCGGATTGCGTGTGCTGAAGTAACGTTGAAAGTTTATGGGCGATAGAGTTTTGTGTCTGTGTTTAGACGGGACCCTGAACCACATGACTGTCACGTGATATACGATCTGATTTTGTGAAAATGCGGTATTAAAATAATGGCAGAATCGCATTGCGCGGCCCTGGCTTATCCTGAGATGTACTTTTTTGCTTTCGAGGTGGCCATGGCGCTTATCGCGTTGAGGATGGTGCTCTGGGACTTTGGCGCAAACTTTAGTGGTGAATATCGTGATTCGGGTAGACGTCGATTGGCTTTGATACTGTCGAGTACCCTGCATATTATCAGCACAAGATATCACAGCACGTGGCGAGCAACACAATTAGGTTGTGGCTGCATGGAGGAACTGCATATCCTACCAGTCGGCATTGATGAACTTGACGGTCTTGCCGCCCGCCTTAACAATCTCTTTTTGGAGCTTGGTTGCAGCAAGACCGCCGCCAGCTCCTCCTCTTTCGTTTACCGTGCCGAGAATTACATGTGTGACTGTCCGTCGGCCCAAGGCGATGGAGTGTGTGGCGCCGTGTGTGGCGAGTATTTGCTTCAACTTGTGATCTGAGACAAGGGGAGCAGTCGAGCCATTGAGATAGAAGCAGAGGCCCGCGAATAACTGTTTCTCTAGAGGTACCGAAGCATCTTCACAAACGTTGCTCTCGGAGTTTGTATCTGGTTCAAACTCTGGCTCTGTCTTTGGCTCTGGTTCTGGTTCTGACTCTGGGTGCATATTAGACTTAGGTACATAGTATATCGGTAACAAGACAAAGTGTATATATTACCCTTGTTTTCAGAAGCCTGTTTGCACGACTTGCCTGCGGCCCAGACTTCGGCAAAACTCTTTTGCCCACCTGTCCTGAGGCTGTGGAGACCAACGTTGGCGGAGTCGTCGCTGCCTGCGCCGACCGTGTCTGCGATCCTCTTGCCGCCGTGCCGACCACCCTTGAATTGCTCCCCCAGCTTGACATTACGCGATGCGCGCCATGATGTCGAGCCAGACAGCCGATTTTCGGCACGCTGATGACCAGTGCTGGAACTGTTCCAGGGATCGAAAAAGGCACGTCTTGCGGGGGCGAATGGTTGTGATGTGTACGCCACTTGTCCGGATGGGGCAGCTAGGCGCGATCGACTCCCAGCATCGTACGAGAAGGGAGCCGGGGTATTAGTCGGGTCGTCAACGGTCATATCGGGTGTTGCTGCGCCCTCGCGTAAGGGTCGTCAAACGCGTGTGGAGAAGGGTGATGGACAACAGTTAGTCTATAGCACTTGCTGTTGTAACGGCCTGGGCCTTTGAGAGGGCGCCTACAAACGGCAAGGCGTGGCGGGTCGACGGAGGGAGACTTGCTTGTATGGAGCAGCACATGCATACGGCCTCCATCCGTTCTATTGACTGCGTGACGAAAAAGAAAAAAAAACAAGCTCGCCATTTGCCAGGGTCCTGAGTCGGCTTTAACGCGAATCCTGCAAAACAAACTTTGTGCTCCAAAGAGCCATGCAGTTCCGACGCCAACCCATGCTCGCTCGGCTTAAAACTGCGAGGCTGCATGCATTAGGAAGTCACCCGTAGGATCGCCATGACGACTAGACACAAAACGGTATGCGCGTGGGCCTCTTTGACTCTGGCAGATATCTTTTCATTACTCGAGCGCTCTCGACTCGATAGCAGCGTTACACTACGCCCTTGCCATGTTTTGAAGTATGCCCACCATTGAATCAGGTTTACGCCTGCGTTGATGTAAATGTATTGTACAGCCCGCGAGAAGCAATATAGCCACCCCAAAACAAATATATGCTACAGCGCCATTACCATGCACCCTGTTCCTGAACACCATGCTTTATCCGTCATAGACCACATAAGCCCTAGCGTACTAACACGAAAGGAGAAAGAAAATGTTTTGACCCGCAAAGGTTGATGCTTCTCATGATAACGCCCGCTAAAACCCATAGGCAAGGCGGTCGTGGCCGCAGCCAGGACCTCGGCATATTTTTCCCCCCATGCCTCGTAAAAGAGAAAGAAGATAAAAAAAACAAGTAGAAGAAAAGTGACTAAACAATATGTAATCAATAAAAGAAACAGTACCACACATCCAGTATGCTGTTCAGTGGAGACTGGGTTGCTCCTTGCAACTGATGGACAGCGTACAGGCTTCGGTCCGGGAAAGGTATAACCGGAACATTCTTGGAACCCTGACATGTGACGTTGGTCTGTGACCTGACGATCTCGTCGTGAATTCGTAATGGAGTCGTGGGCGGTCCATGGACCGCCTAGTTTTGGCCATTGATCTTCTTGCTGACCGAGGCCTCGTACATCATGCGATGCTTCTTCATCTCTTCTGCGTCAAAGGGCATAGCATCACTGCCCTTCCGGCTCGAAAGTGAGGCGGAGCTGCCGTTGCCGAATCTGAGGCTTGCCAGCGACCGTGCCTTTTTAAGTGATTTCTTACCGGCATTCTCGCCGGTTTGGGGTACGTAGTCTGCAGCACTTCGTTCCTTGATGCGGGTAATCTCTTCGACTTCAGGGCGGGGCTTGACGCGCATGCGCTTGAACTCTCGGGTGATTCTCTCCAACTTGCTGGGGCCTTTGATCGAGGTTGCATAGTTGGGAACGGGCTCGGCCGCAGGTTTTTCGTACACGCTCGAGCCAACGCTCGGCCTGCGCTCAGAGCCAAAGCTCACACCAGAATCGTGCTTCTTCTCTTTCCCGGGACCATTCATGTATCGGTCAAACGACTCTGGGCCGTGTGTTGATATGCAGTCCTGGATCATGTTTTGGGCGACACGAAGGTACTTGTCGACGATGCGCTGAACAGAGGGCCAGCCAGTAGCGTCTTCAGGGCGCTTGTCCCGGTTGATCAATGGAAGCAGCACATCCGGGCCCCTTCGCTGTACCTGGCTGATCATGTCAAAGAAGACTTGGCGCTCTTCCCTGAGAGCCTCGTGGTCCAGATATTGGGAAGGTAGTTTCATCTGGCTATGAACAGGAGGAAACAGAGTGTTAAGGTAGCTGATGCAATTGAGCTTGCTGAACTCATCATCCGAAAGGTGGTTGATCATAATCTGCGAATTGGCGTTAGTACATGAAGCAATGCCAAGAGAGCTAGGGAGAATGCTTACCCATCGACGAAGACCGAGCCAGATTTGGGCGTAGTATGACTCAGCTTTCTGGTTCTTGCCCTCGAGGTTGTTGATCCACAGAGCAATGCCCGGAGCAGTCTCCGCAACACGGGCCATGTCGGCTTCCCACGTGTCCCTGTGGACGTCGAGAGCTTCGAAAGTAGTCGCCATTTCACGACGGCGGCGGGTCTCGAGATCTTTGAGGTAATCGAGGGCGGTCAAGGCCTGGCTCCAGTCGACTTCCGAGGGGTCGGGCATGAAGGTGCGGGTGACGAAGTTGACGATGAAGGCGGGGGGCAGGGCGCTGGTCCGTGTGGGCAGGGCCTTGAGCTGGTTCATAAGGGACGAGGTGAAGCTCATGGTGGCAGCTTCAGCGCTGTTCCAGGCGAATTGGCCATTGACGGGGGATGTGCTGCCAGACCTGGATGTGCTCTTGGGGAGCGGTTGAGCTCGGTCCACGCGATTCAGCTCGTACATGGTCTTGAGGGGAATGTCATAGCTGCCGGGGTATTGCAAAACGTGCTCGAGAACATAGGCCATGGAGGAATGATTGGACTCGTCCGAGGCGTTGCGTGAATGACTGGGTGACATGGGGAAGACTTTGTAGTGTGTCAATGCGAGCGGAAACCGAAGACGCCTTTTGTTTTTGGCAGATTGGCGACGCCGCAGCACTAGAGTGCGTGTGGCAGCGCAGTCGAGGCCGCGGAAGTTGCAGTGGCTGGTTGGTGGTGGTGGTGAAGAGCAAGAGGTAGCTGAATGGACGTGGGGTTTTGGTGGGGGGTGGGAGGGGGCCGCAGTGTGGTGGGAGGGAAAGGAAGCGGCGACCGGGAGCGGAGCCCGATAAAAGGAAGGAACTAGAACCAGATCCGAGGCGAGGAAGGTCCGAGGCGGACGGGGAGAAAAGCAAGCAGAGCAAGCAAGCAAGGTGCAGTGGTAGAGGATTTGCGGTTGTGGTTGTGTTGTTATGGCGGCGACGGCGGTGGTTGTGGTTGTTGTTGTGATTGTTGTTGTTATGGTTGGTGGCGGTGGTGAGTAGTCGAGAGTGGGCAGGGATGGGTTGGCGTTTAGTCGTGTTAGCAGGCGAGATGAACAAAGGAAGGGCAAACGCAGCCGTTGTCGGTCGCGGATGGAGATGGTGGTAGTGGTAGTGGAGGAGGAGGAGAAAAGAGGGAAGAGCTTGGGGTATGTAGTGGCCGAAGGGGAGGGTTAGGGCAGGCCCGGGCAGAGCGCGGATAGGTATACAGAAAGGGTTTTTGCGTTTGCTCTAGTCGACGGTCGCAGCAGCGCGCCTCATCCCTGCGCGGGGGGCCCGTGATGGGCAGAGTCGCACTTGCATGAGTGGCGTCAGTGACAGGGGCTTCCAGCTTCCCCGAGAACCATGACCATCCGGGCCTAGGGCGCTGCAGCGCTGCATCGCTCCCAGGTTGCCCGGCTCCACGCCGACGCTGCCCCGGTGCAGCAGGCTACGCTTTGGGAAACTCGCTCGCCGCACCGTCATCGTGATCCAGACCACACACAGTGCAGCCCTCTTGCTCAGCCAGCAGCCATTTCAGCCTCCAGCCCTTTCAGCCTTTCAGCCTCCCTTGGCCCACGCCAGACCCTTGCGACGTCATGCATGCCCTGATCTCGGGCGTGGGCGCTGCGCAGGAGCCACGGCATCATCACCATCATCATCATCGTACAAGCAGTTGAGAGCTGACGACTGACTGACAGATTGAGATTGAGAGTGGGTTGACAGCCAAGCAGCAACAGCAGGGTCCATGGTTCCGGCTGTATCGAGCCTCCCTGGCCGAGTCAGGGCGACGAGAGCCCAAGGGCGTATGAGTCGAGTCGAGGCAAACTCAAACTACTGTTTTGCCTGTCCCTCGTTGCTTCCATCGGTCCCACTTCGCTGCAAACTCCACGCTGAACCGCGACCGTGTCAATGCCGCACCTTGCAGACTACACATGCACCTCCTCATGCACCCTCCCTTCTTCTGCTCCGCCGCCATGCACCGTTCAATGCCCACCATTTTCTGCCGGCCCAATCACAAAATTGCATTGCCTGTGTCTGTTTCCAAACCGCTAGCAATGCACCTGTGCCTGTGCCTGTGCCTGTGCCTGTGCCTGTTCCTGTTCCTGTGCCGGCTGCTGCAAACACTGCTGCTCTCGTACTGGGTGGGCTGCTCCTGATGGTCCCTCCAACACTCGTGACGGCAACAAGAACACCCACTAGCTGTATCCCCAGCCACTTGTCAACGCTGCACTACTTCCTTACACTGACTGGCTCGCCGGGTCTAGCCCGTCTGTCACTGGCCTTGGACCCTCGTCCTTACTTACTTACGCACGCAACACAACCCTCGCATCCTAGCCCCGCCAATAGTTGCTTCGACATGCACCACATCCCAAAACGACCTTCACCTATTACTCTGCTCTAATAGCAGCCAGCACCCGTTCATCCCTCAGCCCGTCTACGACTATGTACTCATGTAACTGTGTACCTTGCAGCCGTGGAGCTGCACCCACCCTTGCACCCTCGTCACCAAACCCCCCCCTTGTCCGCACTCCTTCGCCAGCCCTTGCAAGTACGAGCTGCCTTTCTTTTGCCAACAGCAGCGTCCACTACACGCGGCTCCTCTGACAAAAAAGCACTCGGGAGATGCACTCGTGTCCACAATGGGCATACACGCATCTCACCATCCCGTCTTGTATGCAATTTCTTCGTGCATCCACGCTACATACTAATACGACACGGTTCGACGTTGCTAGCTGCCCCGTCGGACCGAGTCCGATAGGCTTTGGCAAGCACATCCTTGGGCACCAACAACCATGCTCCTCATGCTGCAAACAAGCGCATTGCCGATGCGTTTCGGCCGTCCAAAACGCAGCACAATGCAAAATATAGTCCTCACACTCTTAATATTCGCACTGCATCCCCATTTGAGCTTCCGGTGGAGCCCAAGCCTAGCCCCATTGTTGCCTCAGCCAGGACCGCCTCACCTAATCCGTCCAGAACCTGTCATCCCTTGGCGAGTGGCATACTCCGTATCCAAGCATGCCCATCGTAGTCTGGACAAATCATACTCCTGGTGCAGATCTCATTTTGCACGCCTCGAGGTAAGCCATAGATGACAGTTTCATGTTACGGACATCGGCCTTGGTGAACAGCACAAGCCGGCCTAAGTACACTGACGCAGACGCATCAAGCCAAACATGCATATTCGAGTCCATATTGGGCCGTTGCAATAATCTCCGTGGCGATCAATCTGGCGGGGGGTGCCCAGCTTCCGCGCTTTCCCGGCTTTCCCACCACCTCCCCGCCAAACGCCCGTGGGTCTGATTCGTCAGAGCTTCTATTAACCCCCCCTCTCTCTCCCTTGATATCAGCACAACTGCTGCTGCAACACCCCAACGAGTATACATCGTGCACTCAACCTTTGTTCATTGCCAACCATACGGAGCTAGCCCGCACGTAAGATTCGTCGTCTCATCCGCTACGCGACAAATATCGCTCCCGGTTTCGTAAAGTCTCAACTTGTTGCGCGTCACGCCAAAATACTAATCATTGGGTCCCCCTCAAGTAAACACCATGTTACCACTGCTATGGGTTTTTCTATAGTCACTACTCTCCCTTTGCCTTGGCTATTGCTAGAGGATCGTCACTACTCTCCCTTGGCTACCTCTCTTCTCCGCAATTTGACTGGGGGGCTCCGCGAGGCAATGCGCTCTATCATGTATTGGCGGAGATTCATCCGGCAACAAAAAGGTACCAGGAACCTAACCGCTCTCCTGTCGTCACACATTACAATAGTCATCTGTAGTACCGAACTTCAGGGGGAGGCCAGTCTGGTATTGTCTCCAACACCTCCAACTTCCCATGTGCGTCCAAAGTATGTGCACGTAGCTAAGAACGTGGCTTAGACTCCCAAGTCGTGTGCTACCAAACAGGCAATATTGTGCGTCGGCCAACCTCCCGATATCAGGTACGCTGCACGTCAAGACCAGCTAATGGCTTCTAGCGCATCTTAGTGCCTACGCAGTAGGTCAAGTGCAGCTGAGCAGACCCTCGCAACGCAGGGAAAAAGCAAAGAATACGATCGACTTGGGCGCAGGTCCAGATGGGCAATCATCTCAAATCCTATGAATGGAACCTGTGTCTGTGAGCTATTCCTCGTGCCTTCTAGACCCCACCTCTCCTCCGATTACTGATCGAACCAGTCATCATCCCTGGGTCGTTATCGATACCAGCCAAGTATACGTCATGACACCTGCCAATGGTAACAAATGTAGAGTGCCGGAGATGCATTGAAAACCCCAACCACACAAGGCGCAGAGTGCTTGACTGAATTCTGTGGGCGACTAGCGGGAAGAAGGGAAGGGGGGGAGGGGGAGGGTCAGCAGGAATCGGCAGCGCGCCCTACGTGTATTCCTGATGAGTCACCCCAACCAAGGCAGGTGCATATCACAAATGTTTTCCAGAACACATCGGATTGCTTCCATCACATCTACCACAAAGTACCTACCTCGCCACCTCCTTGCACAATGGCAACAAGCGCTGAGCTCGACTTCGTCACCGTAGACGTCTTCACCTCCAAGCCATACCAAGGCAACCCGCTAGCCATTGTGCGCATACCTAGCGGCCGCACACTAACTCAGGAACATAAGCAGGTCATTGCACGAGAATTCAACCTTTCCGAGACAACCTTCCTGCATGAGAACGCGGAGGGTGAAGCCAATCTAGCATGGACTGTGGACATCTTCATCCCATCGCGGGAGCTACCGTTCGCAGGGCACCCCACAGTGGGCACGGCGTGTTATGTCCTAGGACGAACTGCTCAGGCTCAGGGCCTTGATCATGGCGTCATCGAGGCAGCCTTCAGGCTGAAGGCCGGACCGGTACGGCTACAATACGACGTGGCCAAGAAGACGACCAAGGCTTCGATACCCCATGATGTGTACGTTGTTGATTTCCCTATTTACGTTGATTGTTAGGTCTATGTTCGCCCATCTGGCATTTCGGTTTAGTCCATTCGATCCGAGTGGTGGTGGCAGTGTTGTCCTAAGTCTTCGTTCAATGCTGTGCTATGTCCATCTCTTAGTTGGAAAAATGCAAATCCAGTGCACTCGACATAGGCTGACCAGCACAGCCACATTCATCAACAGCGATATACCAACGAAATGCTCTTCAAGTTACAGCCTCGGTTGGGAGAAGCTCATAGGCAGGACAAGATCAAAGTAAAGGATGACTTTCCCATAGTCTCCATTGTCAAAGGCATGACATTTGTTCTGATCGAGCTGGAGAGTGTCGAAGCCCTGGCCATGGTGTCATTGGCTGGCCAATCCCTTGTGGTCAATGGCCTGGATGAAGGTTGGGACGAGACATTTGTTGGTACATATTTCTTTGTTCGAGTGGCAAATAAGAACCAAGGAGTGACGACACTGAGGACGCGGATGATCGAGGGTCCGTTTGAAGATCCAGCTACTGGAAGTGCCGCCAGTGATCTGGCAGCCTATCTCTCACTGACAGAAGGTGGAGCCAACAAGACATTCCAGTACGAGATTGTGCAAGGCGCAGAGATGGGAAGGCGTAGCGAAATTCTCATCGATGTCGACATGAATGAAAACGGGTCTATTTCGGAGGTCCGTCTTGAAGGTGGCGCGGTTCAGGTTATGAAGGGGCAAGTGGCTGTCTGAAATCGCAAAGGTAGCGTCTTCTAGATCATGGTAGAGCATCCGACAATCCTAAGGCATGGATATTCGCAGTTCCGAAGAATAACGCGTGGCTAGGAATAGAGTCTAAGCCAACAAGCGCAGTCGAAATTATTAAGCAAGGGACCGCACCAGCCCTCCACCTTTTTCCCCCCAGCCAACGTCACCAGCCTGCTTCAGAGCAGTCCAACTTAAGTTGTTTTTGTGCAAGTCAGTTACAGATGTAGATCTATCGTGCCTGAAAACCCACCTTGCCTCAGGCCCGCCGAGGGATCCATTGAAGCCGATCCGCATGGGGTAATTAACGTTGATTCAGTAATCTTCCCCAAGGTACACACCAAACGCATAGCCCGGGTTCAACGCAACGCGTGTCAGCTTTTCGTTTCCGGCGAGGGCACGTTTTGCCAATGCGGGAGCAACGGGTAACGGTTCTCTTGGAAAAGCCTTGGGTCAAGCCTCAGAAAAATAAAACCAAGACTGCGTATATACACCCGCAGGGAGGAATACAAGAAACAAGAATTACGCTGATACGGATGCGGTGAGGGTTTGCATCTAGTGCGGAGCCTGCAAGTTGTTGGTGGATAGGCGATGCAAGAGCAGGGTGGTTTAGCGCCTTGGATAATACCTGTTGATAACAGGGCCGAGATATTGCACACGGGCTCTTCGTCGCCGCCATTGTCTAGTGCTGGTGTGGTGTGCATGTGTGCAAAGTGCGACTCAGACGATACTTGAGCGCTGTGGAGTGCCTGTGTTCGGCCTTGGGACCTTCCGCCTGTCACCTGTGGTGACCGTTGTTGACAGATGACGACAATGCAACTAGCCTTGTCAATAATACACGAATCACACATCACACATCGCAGTCTGGCAGTGAGGCTCGAGGAGGAGGCATGGGTGACATATTCGTGGCGGAGGGGCTACAACTTAATTTCCGCAATGTTAGGGACGACGCTGGTGAAAGCTATAGGGATCTATTACACATTCCTGCGGCGCACTCGGTTACCGTTGAATACGCAGGTAAAGCATTATATGGGGTATACTACAATATGCTCAAAAGCGAGGAGGATCGACAAAAGTGCCTGGCGCCATGCAGCGTCAAGCCTAATTAGGCAGGACCGTAGCCATATCCGGCTAGTGCGAACGACCTTCGCGGCACTCTGTGCTTTACATGGGCAAACCTCTAACACGATCCGTTTCTCGCATCTCCTCCTCAATGCCTGGCGCATTCCTGTATCGGCGTGGCTGCCACAACAGCCTCAGTCAATCGCGCCGCGCGACTTGATGCCCGCGCCCCGTGCGTGAGCCCATGTTTGCCGGAGTATGTCGGTGTGAGACATGTCTGCCTTCATCGCGGGTTTCATGCCCAAGGAACGAGGAGCCGCCTTGCCAGGTTGTTTTTGCTGCCCTTGGCCTATGGACATCGCCAAGGACTTAAGGGACCTTTTCCTCGACGAGTATTTGACTTCTTGCCATCATCAGTCGCTTGTTTTCTCACAATCCGGTTCTGCAGTTGAGGGTTACATTCCTTTCTCTTCCTCTTAATTATTTTCTACCAGATTACGTTGAACGTATCTGTCTCTTCTTCTCTTCCCCCTATTGTAATCCACCGCCAGTCGGATCGCCACTCCTTATAACTTTTTTTCCTCGCTCCAGATTTCACTTCAAGACTTCAACATGCGATTTTCAACTCTCATCCCCCTTCTCCTCGCGGCAGGTGTCGCCAATGCCCAGTTTGGTGGACAAGGCAACAATGGTGGACAAGGCAACAATGGTGGACAAGGCAACAATGGTGGACAAGGCGGCCAGAATAACGGACAAAACAACGGCCAGAACAATGGTCAGAACAATGGCAACAACAACAACAACGGTGGAAACAACAACAACAATGGCGGCAACAACAACAACCAACTCTGCCTCAACCCCGACAACGTTCAGGATGCCAGTAAATCTAATGGACTTGGAGGCCAAGCAGAGGACGGACAGGCTCCTTCCAACACGTAAGTTTTCGTATCTACAATTTCCTGTAACTATAGCACTGACATTACCAGCGATAATGCCAACTTCATCAACTTCTGTCAAGGCAAGACTAAGACCAACGGTCTTCAGGTCCGTGAGGGTTCTTGTAACGGCATTAGTTAGTATACTCTATTCCTCACGTCTGCATCATCTTCTAACCACTACGCAGTCTACGGAGATATCCCTTCTGTCAATAACATGATCTCCACTGTCTTTGTCAACCCCAAGAATGGCGACACTATTCAAGCCAACCAGGCAATCACCTTCGCCGTCAAGACCAACAACCTGGTGGCTGGCTCGTTTACCAACCCCGACAACACCTACTACGCAGCTCCCCAAACTCTCCAGGGCGGAAACATTGTTGGCCACACGCACATCACTGTCCAGGACCTGAATGGCAACATCAACGGCGAGAATCCACCTAACCCACAGACGTTTGCTTTCTTCAAGGGTGTTAACACCGCTGCCAACGGCCAGGGTCAACTTACTGCCGACCTTGCCGATGGTCTTCCTGATGGTGTCTACCGTGCCTGCACTCTTACCTCTTCCAGCAACCACGCACCTGTTATCATGCCCGTTGCCCAGCGTGGTCCCCAGGATGACTGTGTAAGATTCACTGTTGGCGGCAATAACAATAACAACGGCGGCAACAACAACAACAACAACGGTCAGAACAACGGACAAAACAACGGACAGAACAACGGACAGAACAACGGCCAGAACAACGGCCAGAACAATGGACAAAACAACGGTCAGAACAACGGCCAAGGCCAAGGTGGACAGGGCGGTCAAGGTGGCTTCGGTGGACGTCGTGGCCGCGGTCGTGGACGTTTCTCCCGCCGTCACTACATCGCATAAACGGCTCCATTTCACACCTACACGCCGGAAAGGGTTTGACGAGAGTGTAGAAGTAACGCATGATTAGGGGGGAAGTTGGCAACAACATCAGTGAGGTTTGGAGTCTAAGTGCGGTTACACGCCGCTATAATTGATGGCTTTTTTATTCTTGAAAACACGCACAACAACGGGAACCAATTCTTTTATCCATTGGTTTAAGTTCTAAACAGAAAACAACACACATACATACACATATGGAATGATGGTTGATTTTGGGGGGTTGAGAGCAAAGGCGGGGTTGCAAAGGAAAGAGGAAGAGATAGAGAAAGAGAGAGATGGGATATCAATACTCTACGGAGATTGAAGCAAAAGCGCTTCATTGGACTGGTTCTAACGGTTGCGCGAGCGAAAGAGAGCGAAGTCTTTTTTCTTTGTTTTATTCTTCTTTTTTCCTTCCTTACCTTTTTGCGCGCCCGATTGTAGCTTTTTCTTTTCTTTATCCCCCCAATATCCCACCACCACCGCCGTATGCGAATTGATGAAATGTAGAATTATTCACCTTTTTTTCCCTTTCCCCCCTTCCCTTTGATGTGTGACCATCCAAATTGACAGTTACGTCAAGTCTGTCAGAGGTGTCTCTGACAGAATTGACACAACAATAGCCTTTACTTACTATTGTTAGGCTTCAAACTTCGAATCCCTTGAGCGCGCATGAATTCCTGCCAATAGATTTGGAGGCGAAACGTAGTATGCGTCGCACCAACCCACGACCAGGGTATCCTGGGGGTGGCGATCAGGCACGAAAGGTGTTGCAGCGTGTGTGTTGGTGCGAAACTCGCACACTTTTTTACCCGGGATTACAGTATCGTTCGGGCAGTGCCAGATCCGATGCAGGGCCTTGGGTTGCGTCATTTCCGAGATTGGGGCTGAGATGATGGGAGAGATGGAGGGATGGGGCATGGGTGTCTCGGGGTGAAACTGGGTTGGGTGTAAGGCTAGGCGCTGGGTTTTGGAGGAATTGCACGACATAGCCGAGGGAGGTTTGCCTACTGATTCGATGATTTCATACTGCGCTTATAATTTGTTGTATTGGAGGACTGGTGTTTTGCGATGTGAGAGTGGGCTCATTTTTTTTTTCTTTTGAACTTTCGTTTTGGTAAGACACTTGATAAACCCATTCCTCAAAAACTGCCGGCTTTTGCTCATTGACTATTTGACTATGTGACACATTGCTGCACATTGCTACACATGTATGCTCTAGTTACACAAATTCTGTGTATTGAGAAATGGAATAGATCACGTCAGCCCAAGTGCATCTGTTATTGACTTTGGGTTTGGGGAATTGATAAATTCAAGTTCTTTTATGCTCAGAAGGACCGACCAACATCACTCCATGGCTATAGAATCATGTGCAACTTGGTGAACAGCCACTTGAACAGCGCATTTTACGAACCAATCGCCTTTGCAGAAGCCATGCGCTGAGCCATCAGACTAAACACAGCAACAGAAGAAATGAAAATGGCGAGGTTGTAGAACTGTAGTATCAATCAGCTCAACAGTTGGCCTATCGCGTGCCTAAAGCAGGAACATACAGCCTTTCTGGAGTACGCGCTCTCTTCGGCTTCGCTACGCGCGTCGACAAAGAGTCGACGTAGATTTGGCAGGTTAGAAGGCTATCACTCTGCGTCAGAACCATGACCTAGAGTAGCTATTGCCCTTGTCCACTCACCATGATGATCCTCCCGTGATAGCGGAGTGACGGCGGCGGCGAAAGCGTCGAAGCGTTGGGCTAGATGCCATCCCAACGCACGGGCCCTATCATCAAGGTGGCAGTCGCGAAGCTCCACCAACATTGTCCCTTTAGCAATTCACTCACCCGCGACGCCACTCGAGTTTCAGAGACGACAATTTCCCGACTTTCGTGTTCAGAACGACCGGGGAATCTGCATTGCGGCACCCGCCTCGAATCCATCGTCTACGAACATACACATCTGAACGAGCCGCAATCGGAGGGGTTTGGTTTATAGGCTGAGCAATCGGCTGTTGCGTCTCTTACAACAAATATGGCTGTCAATAGGATAAGGGGCGCATTTGCGCCTCCGCGCAAGGGAGAGACATTCGAGTTGCGGGCAGGTCTGGTGTACGCTTTTACCCCAGGCACAAGTACAGCTGTTCACAACTGACGATTGCCTCTAGTTCCCAATATGCCTACGAACGGTGAGCGCCTAGTACTACGGTGGATAATAAAGGCTGGGCAAAGCACTAAGACTGTCGCAGAAAAGAGGCTATTCAAAAGACCATCATGTCAATGACCCTCGGCAAGGATGTGTCTGCGCTGTTTCCTGACGTACTGAAGAATATCGCAACCGCCGACTTGGACCAGAAGAAGCTGGTATATCTATACCTCATGTGTGTGCATCCGGCGCCGGAGATACTAACAGGATACTGATTACGTGCCTCAGGAACTATGCCAAATCACACCCTGACCTCTGCATTCTCGCCGTGAATACGTTTGTTCAAGACTCGGAAGACCCGAACCCTCTCATACGAGCGTTGGCAATACGGACAATGGGATGTATTCGCGTTGATAAGATGACGGATTACATGGAAGAGCCCTTGCGGAAAACACTGAGAGACGAATCGCCATATGTACGAAAGACCGCAGCGCTGTGTGTAGCTAAGCTGTTCGATCTTGCTCCCGCCATGTGCATTGAGAATGGCTTCCTCGAGCAGCTCCAGGAACTAGTTGGAGACCCAAACCCCATGGTCGTCGCAAACTCGGTCACAGCCTTGGTGGAGATTCAGGAGACGGCCCCGGAAACCAAGGCGCTCGTCATCACCTCGTCACAGCTTAAGAAGATGCTTCTGGCCTTGAACGAGTGCACAGAGTGGGGTCGTGTGACTTTGCTCACTACTCTGGCAGACTACAAGGCAGCGGATGTCAAGGAGGCGGAGCACATTTGCGAAAGGGTTGTCCCGCAGTTCCAGCACGTGAATCCCAGTGTGGTACTAGCAGCCGTCAAGGTCGTCTTCTTGCACATGAAGCATATCTCGCCTGAGATGATGAAGTCATACCAGAAGAAGATGGCACCGCCGCTAGGTGGGTGCTGAAATTGTGAGATCATGTGACTGCTGCTGATATACTACAGTTACACTCGTGTCGTCTGCTCCAGAAGTACAATACGTTGCGCTACGGAACATTGACCTCCTCCTTCAGAAGCAGCCCGATATTCTCAGCAAGGAAATGCGTGTTTTCTTCTGCAAATACAACGACCCTCCATACTTGAAGATGCAAAAGCTTGAAATCATGGTACGGATAGCAAACGATAAGAACGTGGATCAACTGTTGGCCGAGTTGAAGGAGTATGCTATGGAGGTGGACATGGACTTTGTGCGACGAGCCGTCAAGGCCATTGGGCAAGTCGCCATCAAGATCGAGAGCGCGAGCGAGAAGTGCGTCAACACACTGCTTGACCTTATCAACACCAAGGTCAACTATGTTGTCCAAGAGGCGATTGTGGTCATCAAGGACATTTTCCGAAAGTACCCTGGATACGAGGGTATAATACCGACACTCTGCCAATGCATAGACGAGTTGGATGAGCCGAATGCACGGGCTTCCCTCATCTGGATTGTTGGAGAGTACGCCGAGAAGATCAACAACGCTGGCGAGATTCTATCAAATTTCGTCGACACATTTGCTGAAGAGTTCACTCAGGTATGTTCTGATGACATGTCTGCGCGGGCAAAGCTAACAGAGTCCAGACACAACTTCAGATCCTCACAGCTGTTGTCAAACTATTCCTGAAGAAGCCAGATCAAGCACAGGGCTTGGTCCAAAAGGTCCTACAAGCCGCTACAGCAGACAACGACAACCCAGATATCCGGGACAGAGCTTATGTCTACTGGCGACTGCTTTCCAGCGACCCACAGATAACAAAGGTATGTAGTTTTTGAAATGTGGGGTTCGGACAACTACTGACTCAATCAGGAAATTGTCCTCTCAGACAAGCCTCCAATTACATCGACAATACGGTCGTTGCCTCCTCAACTGCTAGAGAATCTGCTTACAGAGCTGTCGACTTTGGCATCAGTTTACCACAAGCCACCGGAGGCCTTCCTTGGACAGGGCAGGTTCGGTGCGGAGGCGATGCAACGAGCGGCAATCGAGGAGCAGCAAGAAGAAGCACGAGAGAACCCTATTGCCGCAGCTGCAGCCGCCGCCGCCGTCAGTGGACAAGCGCCCACTAACGTGGAGAATCTACTGGACATTGATTTTGATGGTTCTGCACCTGCTTCGTTGCAAAAGCAGCCTACACATGGGGCATCTGGATTGGAAGGCCTCGCCGGTACGCCCCAACGTGTATCATCACCCGTAGCGAATGCACCTCCCGCACAATCAAACATGGATGACCTGCTAGGATTATTCGGCGATGGAGGTGGAGCTGCACCTGCTGCACCTGCGGGCCAAATGAGCAATAACGACATTATGAATGGGTTTGCAAGCATGAGCATGGAGACGAATCAGCCGCCGCCGCCAGCTCAGCAAATATCAGGTGGTGAGCAGACCAAGAAGAGTAACCAGGACCTTCTCGACTTGTTCTAGTCTGGGTGGTAGTGGTGGTGGTGTGGGTTGTACGTGTACTTGGGTTGGCGGGGGACAGGGGATATAAAAAAAGAATAGTCTCTTGGAAAATGTGAGTGAGTATTCCATGGGGGCGACTAGCGAACATGGGTTCTTATCTTGTGTATGACAAAGTTGTATGCATGCATGCATGCATGTATGCATACATACATGCGGCAGGTGTGGGGGGAATGGATACTACGGTACTTGAGATAACAGGTAAAAAAAAGTAGTCGTGTGACCATTTCATAACAGCGCTTTACTATCATCAGCCAATTGCACTAGCAAAGCACGCAATGATATACACAAGTCTTCCGGGGGGTTCCGGACAGAGACTTGTCTTGGCGAATGCAAGTGTCCTTTTTCTTTTTCTACCTGACTAGTCTTACTACCCAGCTTACAAAAAGAGAATAAAGGGGATTTTCTCATATAAGTAAGAGAGGTGGAATTAATCAAGGAAATGTGACCCTTTGTCACCAAGGATAGAAGCTACGCGTTTATCAGTACTCCTCCTCCGCCTTTTTTTTTTGTTTTTTTCTTTTTTTTTTTTACAGAAATCGAACCAACTAACTACTGGACTTTTTTTCTTCTTAAATCTTTGAAGTGGAACGTAGTAGTAGTAGTAGTAGTAGTAGTAGTAGTAGTAGTAGTAGTAGTGCTATATATATACTACACCCCTCCTCCCCATATACCGATATGGATAGTAGTACTAGATAGCACATCATGTTTTTTTATTTTTGAATCTCGTACGTTAGATCTTTTGCGTTGTTCATCTAACTTTGGGTTTATACACCACTAGTACTAGTACTAGTACGTGTAAGTAAGTACTTGGATGCAATTGATCAACCAGCGCCACCTCACCTGAGTAAGCCATGGTCGGGCTTATGTACATAACACACGTAGTAAGTAGACCAAAGCGAGAATGTTGAGAGGTCTAGTTCAGCCATCACCCCCTCACCCAGGATGGAAAAATAACGTAAGGTAAGCACTTGTCCGTGAACAGGCAAAAGGTAACGCCGATCATGTTTCACATGTAAGCATTGGGAGGTGGGGGCAGACAAACACACAAGAGAAAGAGAGAGAGAGATTTTGGTAACCAAATTGGTTTGGCTTGTCATGTTTGTGAATTGTTTGATTTCATTCAACCATGACTTGATTTCCATTAAGCATTACGTTAGGGTGTGTGTGTGTGTGTGTGTGTGTGTGATGATGATGGTAATGAACCGCGTCTGTGCAAGTGCAGACGGGTTAAAAGAAGTTGTGGAAGAAGAAAAGGAAGAAAAAGGAAGAAAACAAAGGCCCGTGGTTAAATTCATTCCACCAGGGCTCTGTGCTTGCTTCCGGTACGTGTCGGAATCCATGCGTTGATTCAACCAATGCATCCCAGCCGTTTTCCCTTCCCCCCTTTGACCCTTGTCCCAACATGCATCGTCAGAAAGAGAAGAAGAAAAGACCTGCCCATGGACAGATATGCCATGCATACCAAAGGGTAAGCGGCTGAGCGCTGAAGCGAACGTGTATAAAAATGGAACTTTTCTTATATAGAAAAAGCTGCCAGTAGGAAGCGATTGACTTGGGTATCAAAAGAAAAAAAAAAGTGGGGGTTACAATAAAACCACGCTCTCTGGCGCTATGAGAAATCCACTGCGAAAAAGTGGCGAGTGGCTCTGAACAGGGATGCATACCGTCGTTCTACACTGTAGAGGACGCCCGTGATTTCTATGCCATAATGCCCATGTTTATCCATGGAACGCTGAAATGCTTCGCAAAACAAAAAAGAACTCCGGTCCAATGCATAGGTCGTAAAGGCCGTCACCTGGGGAGATTATTAGGTGATGTGCGAGTTTAGAGATGGGTGTAAGGTTATAAGGCGGAAGATGGAGATGGGTGTGACTCTAGTCCTTGCGGAGAGTGTGCTCGGTATCGGATCCGACTGTGTCTCCGTCCCAGAGACTCTGGTTGTCATCAGTAGGCGAACGAGCGCCAATTGGGCTGCGACCGCCAGTGGAGTAGGATGATGAAGAACCGGTAGCCCAATCGTCCGAATCGGAGTTGGGTGGGAACTCCTCGTAAATGTCGAGCATGCTGTAGCCAGCACGGTCCATTGGGTCGCCAATCTCAACAAAGTCGTAGTCCCAGCGGAACTCCTTGTCGGCCTGAGGGTGGGGCAGGAAGTTGGCGCGTCCGAAGAAGTAGCAGACACCGGCGACTAGAGATATCGTTAGCAAGGACCGAGACGAAAATGAAGAATTGGAAACTTACGGAGACTGCCGGCAACCAGGTCAACGGCGTAGTGGTGGGAAAAGTACATGGTCGACCACCACAGCCACATGGTGTAGAAGACATAGACGGGGAACAGCTTGGGGAAGACGTGTCCCATGAACAGAGTCTCCAAAGTAGCCCATCCAGAGTGTAGGGAAGGGAAAGCGCCAAAGACCATGGGAGAGCCAAGGAAGGCGGAGGTGTAAATGTCAATGCCGGTAAGCTTGTCAATAGCCTTGAGTCCTGCAGCATCGCCGTGAATGCTGTAGTTGGCGGGAGCCAATCCGTAGGTGTTTTCGTACCATGGTGGGGAGCATGGGAAAACAATCTGGATCAGGACGGCTGTGATGTTCATGTATCCAAAAGCACGAGCCCAGATGGGAAGGGTTCCGGGGGGACCCCAGATGAACATGCAACCGCTAACAATGACGGGCGATACGTAGTGGACGACACCGTAAGGCAACCATGCAAGGATATCAAGGACGGTGTGCTTGTGAGCAGAGAGGATGTTGCTCAGGTTTGAACCGTAGAGAATGTTCTCGAGAGCGGGGAGGACGCGGACCCAAATGGCAGGGCGGTAGTCTTCGGAAATGTATCTAGAGATGGCAGTCAGCACGCAACGTCACCCAAGGGTGGTGGTAGTACACGGAAATACACGTACTTGCAGCTCGAGAAGAGGAATAGCCAGGTAAGAGTAGGAAGCAATGGGAGCAGGAATTGGCGAGTAATGGGAAGACACAAGCCCGTCATGAGCAGCGTCGCAACAAACGTCTTGGCAAAGGGCCCTGGAGCCTCGCTGACGGAGAGGGAGAAGATGGCGACAATGGCGAGGAACAGATACTGGGCGTCGTATATGGACCACGAGTGGGTGCGCAGCGAACGCAGAGTGTCCGAGGGGGAGAAGGACGTCTCGAGCGAGGCGATGGACGACGTGGGCGACTGGCGACTGCGTATACGGGACTTTGTGGCTCTCCATTTCCTGCGGACGCGGTGGGGGATAAGACTGGGCAAGGCAGCGAGGCCCGGCACGGTGGTGCGCGAGAGCATGTCTGAAGCCGTCGTGTTTTCAAGAAATGCAAGGTAGCTCTTGTTGGTCATGGTGAATACACGGACTGGGTCGCCTGGGGGAACGGGCTGTGGCGCAATCGGGTGTGTAGAGCGATGGAGCAACGGCGACGGGAACACGCGACCAAAGGCAGCTGGGAGCGGCGGCGGCGGAGAAGGAGGGAAGGAGGAGGAGGAAGAGGAAGGGGGCGTGGGGCTGGGGCGAGCGTCGTCGAGCCTCTTGGGGGGGGTTTTCTTTTTGTGCAAGGGGACGACGAGCTTGATGGGGGAGGATGTTTGGAGCAAGCTTGGAGGCAGGGCAGGGCGGAAGAGGGCGGGCTAGAGGATTAAGAGAGGCAGGTTAGGGCAGGCACCTGGTAGGGGAAGCTCCGGATGGCTGAGGCGTGCAGGGCGCCGGGGGGTCAAATTAGGTCCGCGACTTGAGCGGCTACGACGGAGCAGGCTAGGACGAGGGTGCACCCATTCTGCAATCTCGTTTCCAGCCCTGGCGCCCGGCCGCCTCTGCCTATTGCTACCAAGAGATTCACGCTGCTGCGCTCGATGCCCATTGCGCCTGCGTGATGCGATGCGTGTTCCCGGGCGGCCCACTGTGGGTGCCATGGTAACTCTATGCTATGGGGGGCACACACATGGCGGCAGCACAGCCCGGGGCAGAGTACTTGCTAGGCCTACTTACTTACACCACAGCTGACAGGCAGTGTACGTACATGTGCACACTGCACGGCACGCCTGAAGCAAGCGATGCCCTTGCAGCATCATCAGCATCAGCATCGTCCATAGCCATCCTGACGCTGGCTTGGCCCGCCATGGAACTGTACGGGACCCGTCGCAACGAGAGAAAAAAAATCGTCCGTTGGCTGGCGCCAGGATGATGCGGTAATGCGCTGGACGCTACTTTAGCTCGCCATGACATCAACACACCGCCGATGATGGCAACATGGCAGCGACATAGCAATAGTCTGATATTTTAACATTGTCCACAGCTGTGCGGGCGAGCCTCACCGTGTCGCTGTGACTTGGCGGCGTCATGTTTCGTCTGCCGCCAGGAGCATCCCAGCCTCGACGATAAACACAAGCCAAGCCAAGGCATATTCTCCTGCTCCTCCGCTCTTGACAGCAGCCAGCCCTCTTTCTTTGTCCGACACGCCTTCTTGGGCCGCCATAATGCCACGCCTGAAACCGCTGACTCTCCATGCGCCCCCTCCTCCTCCTCCCCCCTCGCTCGCAAAAGGTCGCATTCCCATGTAGACCCTGGTTACCAATCATGCCTGCTATCCACCGGCTCGCGCACCAAAAGGCGTCCGCTGACCGTCTTGTCCGCCTCGTCGTCTGAATAAGCGCCTCGGCACATTGTAAGATCCGCACCCGCGCATCACTCGGCCTCCGACCAGCGACCTACGCCTAGAGTACACTGCCATTGTCTCGTCTATCTGCATCTGCCTCTGTCTCTTGTCCAACACCCCCCCTTCCCTTCCCCTCTTTCTTGATGCACTGCGCCCTTGGTGCGATGCAGGGCGCAATCTCTTCGTTTCTTCTTGCTCCATTGCCTCCCGCCCTACTTTTGATCCCTGCATGCATCGATGCCCTTTTCGCCCGTGGGACAGCGGACTATCGGACCACAGTTAGTCCTTCGCACGACCCTCCGACTCACCATAGTTAGCCTCACATACAGCTTAGCGCCCTTTACAAGCCCACTACACACGGGACTATGCCAAAGGGAAAACGACCAAATGCAGACAAAACAAAACAAATAGGACCCCCCATATCGCCTTCGTCGCTAGCCGCCAGCCGCCCAAAGAAAATGCCTCAGAAATAAGAGAAGAAGGAAAAAAATTTATCCTCGATGCCGAATCTCAGCGACCATCGCAATTTCCTTAGACCTCCTATTCCCACTCTAGTGATGCTGTTTTCCCTTCTCTACACCGTTTTGCCCTCCAACCCCCATCTACCCGCATTGAGAAAACAAGAAATGCCATCTGATTCGTGCGCATGACCACCAATTGACTCGAGACAACCCTTTTTGGCCAACGGCATCACCACCACCATTACCACCACCTATCCGCTGTCAAAAGCACAAACCTTCATTTTTACCCATCTGCCCCCCTTCCATGCCCTCCCCACGCCCAACAAAATAAACGTGCAAACGCATCCACTCCATATCCCTAACTCCCCCCTTCCCCACCGGCTCAACCGTTCCACCGTTGAACTGTCACGCATCCGAAAATCCGCCTTTTTCGCCCCCAGTCCACAGCATATTACACCTAGTGTTTCACAACCGCCAGGAACGCGAGCATGTGGATAACCCGAACCCACCACGACGATCCAGGCACCACCACCACCACCGCCGCCGTCGCAAAAAAAAAATAGCGAGCCTAAACAGGTCTGCCGCCATCACAATCAAAGCCCACACCGGCCCCCACTTTCCTTGCAGCGACCGTACTCGTATCCCGTATTCAATACCATCAACCAAATACGCATTTTTTTTTTAAAAAAAAACTCCCGTTCTAGACTTTTCCCCTTCTCGCTTCAACTACCCTAACGCTACTTACTTACACCAGCTACCCTGCATTCCCGCTACTAACTTGACTCAACTTCCTAGCAAATCGCAAATCACACATAGTACACACAACCTTCGCTCTGTGCCAATCCCAAACCTTCCTCGTCCGTCTTGGCCTTCCCTCTCTCCCCCTCCCCGGTCCCGCGCGAATTCACACGCACGAGCCAAGAAGTGAGCTAGGCGCAAACCTCATGCGAGCGCGGGAGTCGGGTAATCTGGATTTCCCCCCCCCCTCCCCTGCGTATGCGTATTCCGCCGCCTGGCTTTGTTTCTTTTCTTTTCTTCGTATGCTGTATCTCGGTAGAAGTATAGGCGAGATAGAGGGGGGGAGGGCGGCGGGAGGAACGAGCGAGGCGAGCGGCCTCGGCCTCGCCTCGTACCCGAGCTTACATGTTGATTATTATTTGGGGAACACCTCGGGCTTGGACTTGGGTGATATTATGCATGTAGAGTAAGTAAGGAAATGAGAATGGATGGAAGTAGGAGCCGAGATTTGATGATGGATTAGGTGATGATGATCGGCGTGTCATTGGATGTGGGGGGGGGTGAGTTGTCTATAATTGTCGGACTTTCGGTCGGACTGTAAGGGTTTGCGGGGATGGATGGGATGTGAGTATGGTATGTGCATACATACTCTTACATGACTACTTGCGGACATGAGGTTCGGTTCCGTGGAGACTAGTTGACTATAGTGTGGTTGAAAAGGGGGGAGGGGGTATGATGTGACGATGATCAGGAACCACCACGCGACAAACCAGTGCGGGCCCTGCCGGGATTGAACTACTGCAACTCTACTTACTACTAACCACCTAGGCGTACCGACGACTCACGATGGCAATAGCGACACGAGCGCTTCTTGGCAAATGTCGTGGCATGAGCATCTCTCATTTCTTTCATGACGCTTCTTCACCATGCATAAAATGTTTACAGCCATCACAAATGAACACCTGTCTTTGCAGCAGGTGTCCTAGACATTTTAGAAACAAAACTTAGCGTCCCATTCAAACAGACAAAACATATCAAACAAACTGTGCCAAACAATGCCAAACACCACAAGGCTGAAGACATTCATGCACTACACAACACATCATCTATTTCCCCCTCCCCTTCTTACCGCGTATCAATCAAATCTTCCAAAAACTCATCCAGCTCAATAATCGTAAACTGCTCCCCCCACTTGGCTCGGAACTGGCGTTTCCTATAACCGCTGTTGATCTGCTGCCCCCAGCTGATCAACTCCACCCTCCACCCCCGCTTCAACGCTCGCTCCACGTGAGCTAGGAACCCGTCTGACATCTCTGCAACCGCCCCATCCCCCGTCGCTAGCACCATGGTGCTCGGCCATTCACAATCAATAATGCTCTGGCACATCTTCAAGTGAAGAATCTCGTCCACCCCCTGCTCAACCCATTTCGGGGCCGCAGGTGTCTTGGGAGCCGGCGCGCTCGTTTCAGAGTCGCTGCCACTGCCGCTGCCCGACCGCATCTGCGTGGCCTTGTGCCACCCCATCTTCTTGACGTCGTTGAAGAATTTCTTCTTCTCCGAGTCTTCCCGTACAATCAGCACTTGCTCTTGCATCACGCTGTCGTACCCAACCGCCTTCGAAGTCTCCACCATCTTCTCAATGTGAGGAAGTGGGTTGGCTTCACGGTGTGAGCCGGCGAAGAATCGCTTGGCTACAGGCCGGCGCCGCTCCATTAGCAGCGCAAGGCTATCAAACGATATGTCATACGCATTATGGTGAAGTCCATGCGAGCGCAACATATCCTTGAGTCCAATCATAATGTTTGAGGCGTCGACGAATACATGCAAACCATGCTCGCTTTGCCGCTCGTTCAGAAGCTGCATCGGCGCCACCAGCCACTTCTGATCTTCCGGAAACTTCTCCATCAGCTTGTTGAACAGATGAAGATGACGATCCGTTTTGGATCGAATCACAAGAGGTGGTCGCCGTCCGCTGAACGAGCCGGCTCGTGGAGTCGGTGTCGTCGGAGGCTGGGCTACAACGGCGGGTTGTGAAGCAGCCCTTGGGAGAGTAACTGGTCGAACAGTTCGCGGCACAAGTCCATGGCGTACTGGAGTAGCCACAAGATATGGTCGCTGTGGTGTGGGATCAATGTGTTGGTCTAGCACTGGAGTGCTCGACGTTTCGTGTATAGCTAGATTAGGTACTGGCGTTTTACAGGGAGTAATGGCCGGTGCTTTTTGTGGTGGCTGAGGAGTCACTGGCTGTACTGCATATGACTGCTTAAGTATACTGGGACGAAGCTTGGGCGTCTTCGGCTGCTTTGGTGTCTTCGGCTGAATGCCATGAGCACCTGTGAGTTCTGGTGCGGACACCTGTACAGAAATCGTAGGTCGGATTTTTGCACCAACGTTGGATCGTGAACTCGTCCGGGAAGGCTTTTGCGGCTTTTCAGCAACATTGTCACCCTCCACTGAGTTGTTGGTAAGCTTGTCTGATTGCTTGCCAATGAAGCCTCGTTGTTTTTTGTGCTCCCTCTGCTCGCGCTCTTCGGCGAGCTGATCAAGAGTTTCTTGCATGATCCGCTGACGGGTTTGCTCTTCCAGCAACTCCTTCTCAGCACGTCTGCGAGCTTTCTTGCGCTGGGTCTTCGTCAAACCCGGGCTGCTTATTGGCTCCACAGTTGAATTCTCAACACACTCAACGGGCGCCTGAGCCGGCTTCAAGGTTGGAGACGGTAGCAAAGCGTCATCTGAGTTGCTAAGCTCAGAGTCAGGGTCGAGGGGCGGAAGCGGTGCTGCCAAACTGTCTGAGAAACCTAGGCTCTCAAATAGCTTGGAGAAACTGCCCAGGCGTACCCCGCCATCTTCGCAGGCTGGTGTGAAGTTGTTCTGCGTTGTGGGCCGAAGCGCTGGGGAACAGATATCTTCGGAAGCAGATTCAATGAGATCAATGACGGGGCCGAAGTCCCAACCGATATCAAGAGATTGTGAAGGCATTGAGTATAGTTTCCTCAAAGGATAATCAAATAATCGTAATTTAGAGTGTTCGTCGTAGGTGAGTGGTGAATGCTAATGTGTGGCGGAATCTGGACGAGTGTCAGATGAATACAAGGAATCTCAGGCGGCAAGCTCGGCGCCCTAGGAGCAGCGTTTCAACGATACAGCCTTGCTACGCTAGGCACACTCAGCGCGTAGAGGCTGTATCACAAGGCGCAGCAGATGGCCAGACATACTGTATAATTGGTCTCGAAACAAGGGTCCTAATCGCGCGCTCATGATCAACGGTGGCGACGTATAGAGAAAGAGGTATCGCCAGGCTCAAACAGTAGCTGTAAGGGCAATCCTGGGGAAGTAAGTGTATCAGTAAGAATAAAGAGAGTTGCAGTTGCAGGAACGCGAAGATAAGTGCCTGGTGTTTGGGTGGCGGCGGGGTGAAGGTCATCGGGGGTGTCTCAGCCTCATGGTCCGAGCTCTAGCTGGCTCTAGTCTATTCGCTTGGGTCGATATGCCAACGCCACCGAGAATGACACACATCATGCATGCTGGAGATCGGAGCGTCTTTGGCGCTTCATTCACTTTCGTTTGTGACCTTACCTGGACTATTCACTGTAATCATTTGAAACATAGGGATGGCTCTGTGAGCTACGTAGGTATGGAAAGCCCAAGAGCGGTCTGACGTGCCCATCATCATCTGGCCTATCATCATCTCGCTTTGCTAGAAAGAGCAGCCGAAATTAACGAATAATCATGTGCTGGCGTTGTTCTAGCACCAACAACTTAATCAAAAGTGACCGACCGAAAGTTCGATCCCAACCACTGTACAAGAAACAAAAGACGCATCAAACCTCGTAGACAAGGCCTGATTGCCAGGGTGCGCATCAACGTGGTAGGGCCGTCTTAGTAACAATTTCATGGACGCGAAAAAATAGGCTTCTCACGGGCAAATTCAGGCATGAGTTTCTATATCGAGACGAGGTAGGTTTCACGACTTCTGTTATAACTTGTGCAAATGCCTAGAAAACTCAAACAATGAGCGGAGGTAATATCTGACGTAATCTTCACAATCTCATGAACCGTTCTGTGATAACGGAGGCCCACAGCAGGCAAAGTAAATGAACATGGCTCAACCCATTTTTCATATCCCCACGAATGCATGCTCATGCGGAGCGATAGGACTTCATGTTCAGGTAGACTATCGCACCAAAACCCTGCAGACCATCACTCGTCTTAACCCTGGCAATAGCATAACCACAAGACTCACTTTGATAGTCAATACTACAAATGCAGGACCCACACACTAGCCATGCATTCTCCATTTCCAAAAGTCAACCATCGTATTCCCACCTCCCATCTATCTGAGCCTCGGCTGTCCTAGTAGATCCTCGAAATCCCTGCCCCTCCCCACCCCTCCCCCCCAAAACCTCCAAAGACCCTGCATTACCCCCCCTCTAGTACTAGACCTGACCCAACCGTTCCTACATATTTTTTCGCCTCCCCCTCCCTCCCACACGCCAATAGGAACACAAAAAATAGAAAGAATCATGTCCGCAGATTTCTGGGCCGGTTACATTTCAGGCGCAGCAGGTATCATCATCGGCAACCCACTGGACCTCATAAAGACGCGTCTACAGGCAGGAACAGCACCAGCACTACATGTAGTCGAAGCTACACCAACAACGACAACAATAACATCAGCAACAGCAGCGGTACAACCACAACTGCAAATCCTGCAAGGTTTCAGGGCGCAATTCGAAAATGCCGGAACACTAGTTAGAGGTGAGACTTCAGCATCACCCATCAATATTCCTGCGTCCCGTGAATTCTTTCTTTCTTTCTTTCTCAAAAAAAAAGAAGAAAAAGAAGAAGAAGGAAGAAGAGAGAAAAAGCCACCCAAAACTAACAAGCAAAACCACTCCAGTATAGGCGCTACAGCCCCCATCCTAACTTACGGTGCCCTCAATGGTCTCTTATTCGTAACCTACAACCGCACCTTATCCCTGCTCCACGACAACCCCGCCTCCCCCCAAAGCCTCTCTAACGTCTTTCTGGCCGGTGTAACAGGCGGTCTCGCTTCTTTCGTCGTCAGCGCCCCCACGGAGCTAATCAAGTGCCGCGCACAGGTTTCTACGAGTGAGACTACGACGTCGTGGAGTGTAGCCCGGGATGTGTGGAGGACGGAAGGGGTGCGTGGGTTGTATTATGGAGGTGCGATTACGAGTGTGAGGGATGCGGTGGGTTATGGGCTTTAGTAAGTTCTTCCTTCTTTTTTTTATATCTTCTTGCAAAGATAAAACACGTGCTTCTTTTCAAATCCAGGAAGAGAAAAAAAAGAGAAGTAGACAAAGTATGGGAAGGGGAGCTGACTGGCAAATCATAGCTTCTGGTCGTATGAAATGTCCAAACAAGCCTGGAGTTCACCGGATGATTCGGACCAGGAAACAGCCATGAAGGTGCTCATGTGTGGTGGGTTGGCTGGTGTCGTTAGCTGGACCTCCATCTTTCCGCTGGATATGATTAAGACGAGAGTGCAGACCCAGGTACTACAGCCACCGGCAACAAACGGAGAACGAAGTGGGCTCCTGCAACCAGAAGCACAGAAAAAGCGAATGAGCTCAATTGAAATCGCCAGGCAAGCATACCGGACAGAAGGCGCAGGCGTCTTCGTTCGTGGCTTGGGCATATGCAGTGTACGCGCATTTATTGTCAATGCCGTGCAATGGGCCACGTATGAGTGGATGATGAAGTTGTTGCAATAGACAAAATCCGTGTCACTCCAAACCAAGTCAAGATTTGCACACAAAAACAGAAGAGTGAAGCAAAGGCATGTGCATAAGCCTTACGAAATTCCCATTCGATGCTATAGCTACATCTCAACAGCTAGCTTTTAGTGTAGACAAGGAAATTTTGTTCTCCTACAGTGTTTCCCCGATACCAGAACTGACTCGCAAGATATTCTCTCCAGATCCCATTCTGTGGAGAGATGCAAATGTGAGATAAAGGAAAAAAAATCATCCCTGATAAGACGCTCGCGACCACAGCAAATAAAAAATGTGCGTGCATCATCATGTAGATGCTAGGTGTCCCGGATGCATGGCGAATGAAAGAGCAAATTACATAATCTGGTCTTGGGTCAAACCGCCAGTGTGTTCGGTACCTTCCATGACATCGCTGTTGCCCACGTTGGTGTATTTGACGTAGGCAAGGCCGAGAGGCCTGCCGCCATACTGGTAACCAGTGAATTTGGCTATAGATATATTAGTAGGCTGACATGCAAGCAACTTTGCAGAACATACCGATAGACGTCTCTGCGTCAGCAGCCTTCTCGAATTCAACTACACCGGTTCCGCGAGAGCGACCGTTGGGCTCGTATTGAATCTCGGCACGCTCGACCTTTCCAATCGTGGTGAAGAGCTCGACAAGATCCTCGTTGCTAGTCGACCATGGCAGGTTGCGAACGTAGATAATGTTGCTGGGTTCTCCGCCTGCAGTGGCAAAGTCTGTGAATGGGTTCGGGGCAGGAGGAGCAGCGTTGGGGTCGAAACCAGGGCCGCCGGCACCACCACCATATCCGCCATTGAAGCCACCGCGACCTCCGAAGCCTCCATAGCCACCACGACCTCCAAAGCCACCACGGCCCTGGAAACCGCCGCCAAAGCCTCCGCGGCCTCCGAAGCCTCCGCGACCGCCGAATCCACCAGGAGCGCCGGCAAAGCGGTCCTCGCGGACCTCGAGGTTTCTGCCCTGCCAATCATAGCCGTTGAACTGAGTAATGGCATTCCGGGCATCCTCAGGTGTCTCAAATGCAACCACACCGGAACCCTTTGGGCGACCATCAGGTGCAATGTGAACGTCAGCGCGAAGGACTTGGCCATTGTTGGCAGCCTGGCGGAAGAGGTCCTTCAAGTCCTGCCAGCCAACGTTGTAGGGAAGCTAGGCAGCAAAAGTTAGCAAACAACCACCAATGGAAAACACAAAGGAAAAATGAAACGGGGGTACAAACGTTGGAGACGTAGACCTGTCGTGCTCCGGTTGGACCTCCAGCAGCAGCATTATTACCGCTGAAGCCACCGTAGCCGCCGCCACGACCCATTCCGCCGCCAAAGTCACCACGACCGCCGGGGGCACTGAATCGAGGCTCGGCCTCTCGGTCTTCGCGAACGTATACGAGGCGTCCCATGAGGTTCTGGTTGCTGAGCGTTGCAACAGCGTTCTGCGCCTGCTCCCGAGTTGCATATTCCACGATGCCACAGCCCTACACCCAAGCAAAAGCCAGTCAACCTCCATCCTTCTCACGATCAAGACAAGCCATCATCCATTACCTTTGACATTCCGTTCGGTAGTAGCAAGACATCTGCAAAGAGGACCTCTCCAGCTATTTCCACATTAGCCCATCTCTTGACGCGACGCAACGCATGCCATGCGTACCTTGGCGCATGAAGTCCTTCAGGTGATGCCACTTGACATCGTAAGAGAGATTGCCGACGTAGACGCGACGGTCTTGTTGCGAAGAGTCCCTAATGTTCTGCATCATCTCGCCCTTGTTCTCAGTGGGTCGCGATGAGCCACCTCTGCTGGCACCGTACGACTGGTAACTTCCCGCACCTTGAGCACCACCGTTGGGGGAGCGCGAGCGGCGTTCAGTGCGACGGTAGTCCTCTCGGCTGCGAGAGCGGCTGCGAGGTGAGTAGGAGCGCCGGGAGCGTCGCGGGGAGCGAGAACGGCGACGAGGGGAGCGGTCGCGCTGGTCATAATTGTCAGTTTCGTACGACATGATTGCGATGGTGCGTCGATCAATGCGTCGAAGCGGAGAGGTTGGAGCGGGTTGCGGGCGGGTGATGCGAGCTGGTGCAGGCTCGCAGGGTTGATGGGGTTGGAAGGAGAGGTTGCGCGAGCGGGCGAGGGTGCGTGAGCAGCTCGGAGCTTGGGCAACGACGAACGAAACGCGCGACGGCAGTTGCCGGCCAATCACGTGCCCTGACCAACACCAGCGGACACAACGCACCCTGGGGGTGAAGTGAGAAGTGAAGGGGAAGGGGAAAGGGGAAGGGGAAGGGCAAAAGGACAGCAGCTCGTCTGTGCCGGCGTGCTCTCGACGGGATGGCGGCTAACAGGCCAGACCAGGGCAGGCGAGGAGCGGTGCGGTGCGGTGCGATGCGGTTCACTTGCCGCCTGGCCACATGGTTGGCAGGTGACGATTGGCGACGGGCAAAAGAGAAGAGGCGGCTGTACTCACTCGGTCACTGGGACGGTAGGTGTCTCCTGCAGAATCTAGCAGGCAAAAGTCAGCGGGAAGGTGGACCTGGTTATGAGGAGAGGCAGAACCGTGATGGCGCTGGCGCGGAGGGCGGATGACGGATGGGGATGGCGACGTCGACGTTAGGAGGGGGATTGAGAGAAGTCGAGGGGCACTTACCCATCCTGTGTGGTATTAGAAGCAGCTGCCGGTGACACTTGGTTAAGGCCGGGCTCCCTGCCAGCTGAGACGGCCTGTAGGACCCAGTCGTGGCAGTGGTGCAGATATCACGCTGCAGAGAAATTGCCCTTCTTCCGCCCACGCCTCAGCGATGACGCCGTATGGGTCCTCGACGGTGCAGCCCTCCCCACGGCACAGCCTCACCCAGCCAATCACGCCGCCCACGCCGGATCCGAGAGCAGATGCAGAGCAGAGTCCCAAGAGGGCGGCTGGTCAGCGGCTGCCGACGTGAACTGTATCGAGCTTTGGGGGGAGCCAGACGCTGCCGGTCCGCACCCACTTGCACCGGAGCGACTTGATGCCAGCCGCTATCCGACGAGCAATTGTTCCGGTAGACTCTGGAGGCAGATGCGAGTGCGGCCGAGATGAAGATGGGCTGGAGGCACCCTGATGGATGAACTGGGAGAGATAGAGGGTGGGTCGTTCGGTCGGACGGTCGACTGCTCGCTCGCGCCTTTCCCCCACCATTACGGTAGACCGTGCGCATGCGGGAACGGTCCTTAGTGTTAGTCTGCGGCATTCCTTTTAGCATTAGTTTCCACCCACACCTCATGGACCGAGTACGCCGGCCTATGTACTTTACACAATGCCATCGCCCGGCCATCACGGCTCAACCAGCCAGCTATTGAGTCGCGGCAGCCCCCCAAACCCACAAAGCCATGCCCAACCATCTCATCGGCACATTGCCATCATCAATTGGTCCATCGCGCCGAGCCTACGCTGTGCACCAAGACGAAGCCTAGTCACACCCGTGCTTGTATGACCGGGACATTATTTCGATCGCCTTCCGTTAGCCTCGGTCGTTGTGGACACGTTAGCTGACCACGCATATCATTTCGTGTGCGTGGCTGTCTTCCGGCCCTCCCGATGGTTCACGTACCTACATATTCCGGGATCCGACCGCATGATCACGTGCGCATGATAGAAGAGAACACATTGGCTTGGCTCGAGCAGCTTGCACACATTCATCTCGTATGTATATACATCCAGACGGTACTGCATGATGTGGACTTCTGCAGCTTCCCGATTACTTTTATTTTCAATTCATTACAGGCGAGAAGGCATTGATTGTGGCATGAAACTTCCCATTGATCACTTATTGAAAGCCTAAAAATAAAAATAAAGATAGCGAGATTTGATTAATCTGCCTTCGGGACGCTCAACAAATTGGCACAGACGCATCGCCAAATGTGGCACATAGAGTTCAGTAGTGACTGGAATTTGCTCAAGTTGAGATAGAGTTTACCCGCTGAGTAACCATTACAAATGTCTATCAACATTCGTAGCACCATTATATCCTATCACTGCAGTCATGGGAGCCGTCAGGTTACTCAAAGTAAGGCAATTGTTTAGAAAACCAGGGGCCTTTTTGAGAAATTGCGTCTGACAAAACGTCGCAATGGCGCAAGATTCGGAAATGGTAACGTCACGTTGCTGGAAGCCGAGGTTCCCCACAATAAGTCGGCTAATCCCCTTCCGCCTTGAACCCTAACACTATGTGTTTTTTTTACACGACGATGCCAATTACAAACAAGCATATAATTGCCAGTCTGACATTGCTGCGCGTAAGCGGACGACCGTCTAACTCCTCTGTCCAATACCAACACAAAACATGCCTTCCAATTCTCCGTTTCCAGACGTGGAGATCCCGGATGTCGACCTATGGGGACTCATGTTTGAGCGGAAAGACCGCGACTTCTCAGATGACAAGGTCATTTACCGTGCGATCAACTCTGACCGAAGATACACATTTGCTCAAGTAAAGAAACTAGCCACAGTATTCGGCCAGGGCCTCCGGAGTCTCTGGGATTGGCAGAAAGATGACGTTTTGGCATTGTATACGCCAAATGATATCGATGTCCCGCCAGTCATATACGGTACCTTTTACGCAGGTGGAATCGTTACGCCTGTGAATCCTGCGTATTCGAAAGATGAACTGGCCTACCAACTGGAGAACTCTGGCGCCAAGGCACTCGTCACCACAAAGGCGTTTATGAAAACGGCGTTGGAGGCTGCCGACAAAGTCGGCATCCCAAACGATCGAGTCATCTTGTTGGGGTCTGAGAAAGATGAGTCCCATCAATGCAAGCACTGGGCCAGTATTCAGAAGACCGACATCTTAGAACGGTATCGCAGAAGGAAAGCCAACCCCGAAGACCTATCGTTCCTTGCCTACAGCTCTGGTACAACTGGACTGCCAAAAGGCGTGATGCTCAGCCATAGAAATATCGTGGCAGATCTTCTTATGATAAAAGGAGGTGTAGGCCACTGGTACTCATCAGCAGACGACAAATTCCTAGGCGTCCTCCCCTTTTTCCACATCTACGGCCTCACTATACTTGTACACCAAACACTCCACCGAGGCATCGAGCTCGTCGTGATGCCCGCTTTTGACCTGAAGATGTTCCTCGAGGCAATCCAAGAACACAAAATCACATTGATCTATGTAGCGCCCCCCGTCATTGTCCGCTTAGCTAGAGACAGCATAGTAACCCAATACGACCTTTCCTCCATAAAAATGATCACCAGCGGTGCCGCACCCCTCTCAAAAAGCCTCATAGACGCCGTGCACAAGCGACTCGGCCTAAAAATCAACCAAGCATACGGCCTGAGCGAAACAAGCCCCGCAACACACAATCAGGTAACCTTCAATTCCCCCCCTTACCAAGACCTCAAGCAGAACAGAAGAGTACCTCGCTAACCACCCAAAACAGCCCTGGAACGAATGGTCCACCTCCCCCGGCAGCGTCGGCAAACTCCTCCCCAACATGCAAGCATCCTACATGTCCCCCTCTGGCCAGGAACTTGCCCCCGGCTCAACCGGCGAACTGCACCTCCGCGGCCCCAACATCTTCAAAGGCTACTGGAAAAACCCCGCAGCCACCGCTGCCGCCCTGACCCCCGACGGCTTCTTCAAGACGGGCGACGTCGGATTCGTAGACGCAGAGCATAACTTCTACATTACGGATCGTGTCAAAGAGCTGATCAAGTACAAGGGGTTTCAGGTTGCACCCGCGGAGCTGGAGGGGAAGCTCATGGAGAATGCGGCGGTGGAGGATGTCGCGGTTGTGGGCGTGCAGGATGAAGAGAGGCACACGGAGGTGCCCAGGGCGTATGTTGTGCCTGCACAAGCTACAAGGGGGAGGGCTGGGGAGGAGGAGGAGGCGAGGGAGATTGTGAAATGGATGGAGGGGAAGGTGGCAGGGCATAAGTGGTTAAGGGGCGGAGTGGTGTTTGTGGAGGAGATTCCCAAGAGTGCGAGTGGGAAGATTTTGAGGAGGGTGTTGAAGGAGAGGTCGAAGGGGGATGTTGGGTTGGGGGTTGGGGAGAAGGCGAAGTTGTAGAGGTTGTGTTTAGTTTCATTCCATGGTCATGTATTTTCTTTGAGCGAGGTTGGAAATCGATTTGAATTTTCTACCTCGACATTCTAGATTGCATTATCGAATACATGGATTTATCACTACTATTTCCATCATCTACGCCTTGTTTCTCTCTTCTACTTGCATTCATCATCCTTCCACTTTCATATCAAGAATTCATCACTACTACTCCCTCCCCGCTTTCTCCCCTGAATATGCACTTCCTAGCTAAAATTCTCCAATACACGCCTTCCTTTTTCGTTATTTCCTTCATATGTATAAACTGAACAGAGCATACTATATTGCAGAGAAACAAAAAAAAACAATCAGTCATGACCCATGAGATCTGGTGGGAAAAAAAAGCAGACACCAAACTGCCATTGATGTAACCACAATATCCGCGACTTTGAGTTTGAAATAAAAAAAAAAGTCGTAAACTCCATCCAACTCTAAAAGTTGAAAACTCAAACCCAAATACTGAATATGAGAATCTAGGCAACCACTGTGCTACAATGTTTTGCCTGATTTGGACCCCGTCCCACCACTTGGATATATCTGTGTAATAGCTATAAGCTCCGAGACTTTTTTGTATATGCCGATGTGAAAAAACAAACAAACAAACACCACGCATGAAGATCAAAAGAGGTCGTATGTTTCCCCCCCCAAGAAATGCAAACAAAATAGTCGCCCAGAACGCTCAATATTTCCAACTGATTACCAGTTTGAAAAGGGGGTATGCTATATTTTTTTTCTTGGTGTGTCGTAGATGAGTTGCGTATTGAAGGGGATGGGAGAGTAACATCTGGAACCGGGAGAAAAGGTCTAGGCGTTCTTATTCCAGATCCCCGTGTCCTTGGATAGGCCAGAAGTTGCAGTAGTACGGTGTCCACCAACGGGTGCGAGGTTGGGGCTGCCCTTGCCACCTCCGCTGCCCCATGAGAGACCGCTCAAGCGCTTGTTGCTTGTACTGGAAGTGGTGGATGCACCATCCCTGCTCTTGTTGACGTCCTCTTCCTCTTCCATGCTAAACAAACCCTGCTCTTCCTCAATTCTTTCGCGATTGATGCTGCTACTGCTAACCGCACGATCCATACCAAGACGTCCACTCGAGTTTCCGATACTGGTGGCTGAGGTAACACGGTTGATGCCAGGATGGACCGGATTGCTGGTTATGCTCGCCTCCTCTCGAGTGGACAGACGAGTCCGCTGTAGTTGCTGGCTGATCATGCTCATCGAAGCTTGGCGGGGAGGCGAAGACAGGTAGGGACTCGCGTCGCCGGTGGTAGGGCGGCTGATGGCGCGTAGTGAAGGACTTGCTCCAGGGTGGAGGCTCGAGTTACGTAGCGGCGAGCCAACGTGTCCAAAAGCCGACTGTCCCGGTAATGAGCCTGACTCGAATGCATTATCATAGGTTGGCCCGCGAGGCTTGGCCCACATGGACTGGAACCGAGAAGGAGAAGCAGTCGCTGCCGAGGGAGATCCATACTTGAGGTCGGATGCAGTTGGCGACACACCAAGCCTAGACTGTGCAGCACGTTGGGAGAAGGAACTCTCGTTTTCGCCCTGGTCGCGTGAGAAGCGGCGCATCTTTTCCTGTGGGGTGAGCAGGTCGCTGAGCGAGTTTGGCAGCAGATCCTCCTCAAACTTCCCAATCATGTCCGTCTCATCCCATTCCTCGTCCTTGAAAGCAGGTCGTGCGCCCAGACTAGAGGACATGATACCACGAGAGCGATTCGCAGCGAGCTCAGAATGCAGCATCCTTCTTCCAGTGGGCTGCTCTACCGACTCTGGTGGAGAAGAGCCCAACGCTCCAATTCCTCTTCGCGAGCCATCACCAAACGCAGAGTCGTGCAGGTTGCGGAGCGCAGGCGAATCAGCCTGATACGAGGACGGGGGCGAGTTTGCGAGGAACTTTGCGGGTACAGACGAGGCAATGGGGCCATACCGGGCCATGGTAGAGACACCCTGGCTGTCGAAAGAGGCAGGCAAGCCGACGTCCATGACACTAAGACCCTTGTGTGTGGGCGAGATGGGGAGGCGGCCGTTGTCGTTTGGCGGCGAGCCGTAGTTTGAGCCGGGGTGGGAGGAAAAGGTGGTGTCGATGGTGGGGATCATATCGTACTGGTTCTTGTGGTTGATGTAGTCGTCCTGGAGGGCGTAAGGGTAGGCTGGCTGCATGCCGCCCATGTGTGCCTGCATGGTCAGCAGGGAGCTGTTGATGGGCAGCTCCTGGTGGTGGGGGACGTTCATGCGGCCAAAGTGACTGGCGGCGCTCCCACGGTTGACGACATGGCCGTTTGGCAGGATGTGGGCCAGGGCGCACTTTTGGCCAAACTTGCAGTTGCCCTTTGTGAAGTACTTGCAAGGCGCGCGCTCCGTCAACGGCTCGTCCGAGTGCAGAAAGGGACAGGCCTTGCCTGCCTGGCATGCGCCCTGGCGGTAGAACTTGCAGGGGACGTGTGAGGTGTCTATGGAGGGTTAGCAAAGGGCAGAGCCATGGCCGAATGGAGAGAAAGAGGTAGGCAGGCAGGCAGGCCAGCAGCTAGGCAAGGACATACTCTTGTTGTTTGGGGGGCTGCGGGGGCCGGCGAAGCCCATGTCGCGCAGGTTTGGGCGGTGGTCGTGAGCGGATTGGCTGATGCGTCCGCCTGGGACGGCCATGGGCGCGTGAGTGTTTGCGCCAGCCATTGCGCCAGAGGAGAGGTGGTGGCGGAGGAGGTCGCGCGAGGGTCGTGGAGAGAGCTTGGGCGTGGCAGACGAGTAGGGCTGTGTGGGTGGAGGGTTGAGCTGGTGGGCAAAGGGTCCGTGTGGGAGAGGCGGTGGTGGGGGCTCGTGGTGGGGTTTGTCGTCGCCGGCGTCGAGGGCAAAATTGGAGGGCGCAAATGTCGCCATGGCGCTGGCGCTGGCGCTGGCAGAGACGGACAGAAGCTGCTGCGCGTCTCGGTCCGGAGTCGGCGGTCCACCTGGGGCCAACAAGAGGATGAGAGATTTCTCCCTCGCACCAGCGCGCCCGAGGGCAGACGGTGGGTGCAGGCTGGGATGGGGCACGTCTCGGGCGGGCGTGGCTAGGCCGGGCGCAGACTAGGCTGGTCGCTTGGGGCGGGCAGCGAGCGTTGGAGCATGGGATGCGCAAACGACTGCGAGTCCAAGTGTGGGGAGGCGATGTGGCAGTGGCAGTGGCAGTGGCAGTGGCAGTGGCAGTGGCAGTGGGAAAAAAGGAAGCAAAGAGGCCAATTGCCGGGGCTGCATGCATACATACATACATACTTACATGGCACAGAGGCATTTACCTAGTTAGATATACACACTAGAAGCTGCCAACTGCTGCCTCGGCCGTCGCCGCGTGATGCATACACATGTACTTCGACAGGCTCGACAGGGCCCGCGACGCGTGCCTCGACACTCACATGCACATGGCACCTCCCGGCTGAAACGCTCCCTGCTGCCAGCTGCACCCGGTCATGTGCCTGTCTGACGTCACTATCCTTCTTGCAACTGCGTATCAGTGTGCTGAGATATCTACATGGGGTAGAGAGATGGATGGATGGATGGATGGATAGGTAGATAGATAGATAGACGCACCTCTGCATCTACACCTACGCTCTTACTCCCATCCACTGACTAGGCCAAAAGATACGTCCTGCCACCATCCTCTCCGCCCTCGCCCTCGCCCTCGCCCTGCTGGATTGACATGTACATACTGACAGCGGCAGTACCGCCTAAACTCCCTGCACTAGCAATCACGTGCTCTCCACGCTAGACCCGACTCGAACACCAAACCATCCCATCACTCGACACAACCCGCATTAGGCGACATCCGACACACACCACCACCACCACCTGCCTGTCTGCCGATCACAGTACTCTCAAGTGCCGTCCTCTGGGTTAGGGTATGCTGACCAAGCAGCCACCCAAGGTTTATCACCTCGCAACACTTTCTGGCAGTGAACTTGTAACACTGACACCTTGACTCGTATACCTGAGAATGCTTCCTAGTCCAGTTAATCAAACAGCCTTCCCCAGATATCCTTCAAACGATCGATTGCTTGATCCAGTTGGCTCTTCAACCAGCCATGTCGCACCAGGAACCACTTCGCAGGGAAAACCGCCCTTAGCTCCTCTGAATGCTTGACCACGAAATCAACAACGAGACAGACCCCAAACACGACCGATCCAGCAAGTCCTACTGCCAGCAGCAGATCTGCCGCTCGCCGCTGGTCGTTCCAGTCGATTCGCACCAGGGCAAGCAGAAAACAATATGTCCAGCGTAACAATCGACATGGCCAGCTCCGCCAGAGCCAGAGCCAGAGACGGATTCGAAAATTCCAGCCTGACCTTGGAGTCACTTGCGCTACGACGTGGACTTGATCCGCCGCACTTTCCGAAGTGCTCGAAATGACCGAATCGCGTCTGGCCTTTGAGTTGCCTATCGGAGCCTCTAGAAGAGCTGCATCTTGTTCATCGCTAGCCCCCCTTTTTTCCGGCTCCTTGACATCCTTCTGCTTGTCGACCAGTATCTTCGCCGGCGTCTTACTTGTCTCGCCATCCTCACCTCCACCACCTTTTGCCTTCTTGGCTCGATTCTTGTTCCTGTTCCGATTCCTGTTCTTGCCCATGCTTTCAACCCGAAGAAGCAAAGGATATTGTTACTCGGACTTTCTCTCTTCTAAATATCTGTTTGCTATGTATCGTCATCAGATCGATCATCCCAGAAACAGAAAAAAAAAAGAATGGGCAAGCCACACACCCACACCCTTTAACATGCCAGAATCTGGTATAAAAAAAGGACAGGCTTTGCAGTCAATGTAGAAAAGAAAGAAATCGCACGAGGCTGCAAAGTGATGTTAGCATCTTCTTGCACAAAAAAACCCCCTCTTGGAGCTTTTTCGGCTCAGAGATTCAACGTCTACGAGAGACCCTGCTTTTTAATCCTGACACAAAAGGAAAATTGAGTTTGGTAATAATACTCCTTCTCAATTGAATGACATGCCCATTATGTAAACCTCCGTTGGATACGACAACCAAAATACGGTTGCGACGAAAAAAAAGGTAGCAAGAACAGCGAACTGCTGTTGCAACGAAGGCAGCAAAAGAAAAAAAAAGATATACTCACGCTGGTAGTGTTACGTTGGAAAATGATACCGTTATGTTGACGATGCCTGGGTAAAAAGAATTGTCGTCTACAGCGAATGTCGTTCAAAAAAAAATAGTTGTTTGTTGCTATACTGTCGATGTTGTAGTATAAGACTGCGTCTAAGACACCTTACCTGGCTAAGCTTGCCATGTCTACGCTGGGTAAGAGAAAAAAAAACACACACAGTAAGCACAGACACCGCCGATGCAAGAAGACTCTTTGTCCAAACAGAAGAAAGAAAAAAACCCGACATGTACGTTGGTTGTGCTTGACCGCTTCGCTTTCGGGTAGTTGCAGTTCAAGAAGACGGAACTTGCGCTTGATACTCCGTTAAAGGGAAGCACTAGCACCACATCCAGTGCAAACAAGGGGGGAGGGAAGAGGGAAGAATCACAATCGTATCTTCTTCTTCTTCTTCTTCTGGAAGGCACACATTTATATTCGTCGCCAGTCCAAAAGAGAAAAAAAAATAAACTCAAGCCCGTATCTCCCACATCCTAATATGTCCCGCCTCATTAGCAACCGCCAACTGTGCCAGGCTCCCCTCTTTCTCCTCATCCTCACTCGGCCGACCCCACGCCACCGCCGTAATCCGTCCCAGCGGCGTCTTCTGACTCGGCCAATTCTTAAACACAGTAGCAGAAGGCAAATGCACCAGCCTCATTGCATTATTCTTCCAGCGACTCGCCATAGCGAGCACCTGTCCATCCGGAGTAAATGCCAGATGCGAGATTGGCGTTGTAAGATTCTGGAGATCGCGCAGCGGCTTCGGGGCGGGAGGGATACCGCCGTTTGAATCGGCTTTGGGGGTGCTGAGGGAAGGGTCGGTTTCGCTCCAGGCGCGACGGTCGTATATGTTGACTACGCCGCTCGAGCTGCCGATTGCTACCCATCGGTCGCCTCCGAGCCAGTTCTCGCGCCCGCTCTTGCCGCCGAGCGCAATGACTGTGGTGCCGACGGCGCCTTCATCGTTCCAACGTCCTACGACACCGTCTTCGACGCTCCACTCAGTGACTTCACCGTTCTTGCCGGCGATACACATGCCTGTGCCATCGCCCCACCATGCAAAGTCCGCAATGCCACCTCGTGATTCGATCCGCACTTGTGTTGCCCATTGGAGTGTTCGAGCGTCCAGAATGTTGATGACACCACCGCCTTTTCTAGACGAACCCCGGAGAGCCATGTATTTACCGTTTGGTGATAAAGCGAAAAACTCCATGGTTCTTTGTTCATGCTGGTGGCCGTAGACCCGCGACACTTTCTCCACCCTTCCGGTTGCAATGTTCCATACATGGAAGTAGCGGCGACGTGCGCTCAGGAAGATGCGCGAGTCTGATGCAGATGGGTGGAATGCTGTTGTAACAAGCGGAGTACGCTTGATGTGCAGTGATGTCAGTAGAGGGTTTGGATTCGGCGGGTTTGGATTGACGTGGTGAAGGTATAGTGTTGAGCTGGGTCCGGATGAAAGTAGGAGCGGGTAACTAGGGTGGAATGACAGAGAGGTAATGGCAGACTGTAGAAACTATTAGCTATTATTAAATCATGTATTGATTTCGTTCCGCTTACCGGTCCGGCTTTGGACACATCCTTCAGACGTTGAATGTCAATGGTGCCTGCTTGAAGCTTTCTTCGCTTTGCGCTACCCCTCGCGACCCGTGAAAGAATATCAGCATCCTTCAAAAGCTTTGCAAGCGGCGCTGTAGATAGGTCCTCGTCATCAACGTCCATGTCGCTTGCCGACTCGTCTCCACTCTCATCCTCGTCCATTGTACGTCTCCGCTTCTTGTTGGCCTTGCCTGTCGCATATGCTGCCCAGTTGGGTGTAGGGTAGAGCCTCTCATATTGCTTACGCAACCTCCGTGAGTATTCCTTGCCGTTGACTACGTCATCGTCTGCTGTCTCCCGCAATTTTCTCAGCTGAGGTACCGACGCCAGACTAACCACCAGCCGTTCGTCGTCGCTATCTTCCCACGCAGGCTTTTCGTCTTCGTCGTCCGATTCCTCTGTACCCTTGGGTGCCACAGAACCTGCTGGTGCAGCAACTGGACCTGCATCGAAGAAGAATAAGTCCTGATCTGCTACGCCATCAAGAGATACCTCTTCTGCTCCCGATTCGTCCGATTCGTCGCCATATGTGCCCGTCGTACGGTCGAGCGAGAAGTTTTCTAATCCTTGCCGAAAGCCCTCTGAGTCGCCAAAAATCATACGCTCAAGCTCTTCCTCTTCAGCATCCTTTGCTAATACCGGCTTTTCCTGTGCCTTTTTCTCCAACTGTATATCTATGCTCTCCTCGTCGCTATCGTTACCCTGAGCTTCATCGCTTTCGTCCTCTCCTTCTGTGCCAAAATCCTCAAACTCATCCTCTTGCGGTTCCTTCACCGGCTGCAATGCGCCTGCCTCTGCATCACTGTCGCCAGCAGCAAGGTCTGCTTGATGTCTTGTCGCGCCGTCCGATTTCACAGCTTTGTATCGCTGGTGTCCCCCCGACTTGTGCGGAATCGTCGTTGCGGGTGCCATTGCCGTTGGATCGTGGATGCGAAGAGGTGCAGGCCGGATGGTCGCAAAACTAACGTCGAGAAAATTGTTGCAGGGATCAGCCAGACGCGACCGGGATTAGCGAACAACGCGACCACCATCCACCCACATGTCCGCCACCCGCTAGTCCAGCCTTATCACCAAAGAGATGAATGGTGGTCTCTTATTGCATATGTCAGTCGATTCTAACCAGTGATGAACAAAGCCTGAAAACTAGTCTGCAAATGTACAGCTGCAACCTTATATTTAAAGACACTTCAACTCCGAGGAAATGTGCCCCGCGAGAGCAAGACTGTGGAGCAAAAGGGCGCAATCCTTCGATTCTATACCTAAGGCAACCCAGGTGATACATGTACTGAACAGGGGGATAACCTGAGTCATCATGAATGACGAACTAGTCAGACAAACAAATAAGTAAACAGCCATTCTCAGTCGAACACTTCTTCTCTCAACCTTCACCATCCCATCACCGTGACTCGAGCCAACTCCCTATATCCCCACACTACACACCCTCCCACCTCCCCCAAAATGCCAGACCCCAACCTCCAAATCTCCCTCCTCGACCCCTCAGAAGCAGAACAATACATGCGCATCCGCCACGAAGTCTTCCGGGACACCGTGAACCACATCCTCTACCCACGCGGCGAGCCCTCGCCAGCCACCCTCTCCAAAGTCACAGACTCCATCCGCACCGGCATCGCCGACGGCGTCCTCTTCTTAAAATGCGTCGACACCTCCACCGGCGAAATAATCGCGGGGGCCCGCTGGCGCTACGTCAAACCGCAGCAAGACGGCGCTGCACAGCGCACCTGGGAGGAAGTCGACACAGGCCTTGCGTTGCCTGAGCCGTTTGAGGAGAGCGACCCGGAAATGTGGAATGAGGTTTTTAGCGCGATGAATGCGAATAAGAGGGAGGTTTTGGGGCAGAGGCCGTATTATGTGCTGGATACGTTGGTTACGTTGCCGCAGCATGAGAGAAGGGGGGCGGGGAGTATGCTGGTGACGTGGGGGTGTGAGAGGGCGGATGAGGCGGGCGTGGAGGCGTTTCTGGAGGCGAGTCCGACGGGGGCGCCATTGTATGCACGGTTTGGATTTCGGAGGGTGAAGGAGGTGGCGTTTGATTTGAGGAAGTGGGGTGGGACGACGACGATTGATCTTATTGTAAGTTTTCTTGAGGAGTTGGGAATTTTGGTTGATTTGGAGGGTTGAGCTAATCTTTGTGACAGCTTATGTTGAGGCCGGCGAAAGAGAAGACTTCGGAGTAGGTGATATCATTGATTTGAATGTCAAGCTTGGAGTTTGATATACAGTGTTGGTTGCGGATGATCTCACGCTTTCTTCGTTTGCTTCTCGGTCACGATATAAGAGATTGGGATACCCGAGTATGTGCTGGGTTTGAGGTTATTAGGATATCTTGTTACATACCAGTAACAGCGACCGGGTGGATGTCAAGCGTCACGCATAGCTTTACACAGTTGTAACGTATCAGTCCATCACTAATCTGATAGATTGGGTTAGTATAATGCCGGGATAACAACAAGGATCGAATAGAGAGTACTAAAATTTCATATCAAACTTAAGATCTGAATGATGGCTTGAGATTTCAAATCTTCACGGTTTACTCTCAAGATCAGTGAAGAAAGCATGTACTCGGAGCATAACCAAATCCGCATCCGACTACCAGTCATGCACGATTCACCAAGGGAAAAGCAAGGAGCCTCAAAGAAATTGGATACTTTCGAACAACTGTTCACTATAATTTTGCTTTGCTATGTAATAACTCTATCACGCTAACGAAGCATGTACTCAAAAAAACCGATCCTCTGGAATCGACTGCTCCTCAATAGACTCACAAAGAAACCTTACGTTCATCAACGCAATAAAAAATGTGCACATCGGAAGCAATTCAGCAAATAGACACGCTCGCAAACGCAAAACGTAGACAACTGCTAACATACATAACGCCTCACAATGCAGGCCTTGGGTGAGCACTTCACTGCAACCCATATATCCTATAAAGTATTGTCCAACACCAAAGCGCCTGCTCGCTGTACATATAAAAGCCACGTACCTTATTCCCAGACAGTTCATGATCGATCTATCGGTATCCTTGGTGAACCAACAATCTTCAACGCTCCATGAAAGAGGATCGTAATTCACCCTGCTTTCACACCTTCTTCTTCTTTTTATGAAACATACTATACTCTTCCCTCTTTCTCTTTGGCGCAGGGGCTACGCCTCCACTTGCCGGCTTTGGTTTCGGTGCACTAAACTGCTGCCCGGCGGGTAGCGAGGCTCGTGACGGCGGGAGCGAGTTGCGCTGTTGGGGCGCAGGTCGCTGTGTGATGTTGGGACGGCTTGTAGAGGGCGCAGGTCTTGAAGACTCCGATCTGTTCGCCATGGATGTAGAGGCCTGCTTGGACAAGACCATGCTCCGAGGAGCCTCGCTCTCAGCCATTCGGACCATACGCGCTGGAGCTTGCTGAATAGGCCTCTTCCTTTGGGCCAGAAGATGTGCAGGTATCTGACTGGCTTTTGGCCGCTCGCGTCCGTGGTCGAACATGCCTCGTTTCAGCTTATCGAAGGCGGCTTTGCCTGTCTTCGCAGGTGCACCAGAAGGCTGACCCCAACTTGTCGTAGTTCTGCCCGTGAACATCCTGCTGCCTCCAGAACCATACCCAATCCTGCTATCCACGATGAGGGTCTTGGTCTGTGCCCGATCCTTTTGTATCGCCTCCATCCGCTGCTTCAGCGCCTCTTCATCGGCTTGTTTCTCGCGCTCGGCGTCCTTTTTCAGCTTACGGTAGACTTTACTCCAGTTCTGAGGGTCGCGCGGTTCATGCGGCTTCTTCTGCCAGTCTGGTATGTCTCGTTTTATGAAGCGGAGCCATATTTCACCCGTCTCTCCGAGTAGCTGGGGGCAGTTGGACTCGAGCTCGATAAGCTGGTCAGGGCTTTGTACGAATCGGAGAACAGGCCGAAGGAAGGAGTAGGGCAAATCGCCAACGTCGCGAAGCATGTCGATGTTCTTGATGAGCCGCTGACGGGCCAGCTCGAAGAGGGTAAGAGCCGGCATGGCGTAGGCGACGGAGGCGTTGCGAAACGTGTTTGGAAACGTGTTGGGATGCGATATGTAGCGGGGTTTGATATCGAAGTTGTAGTATATATGGCTCGTCGGCTGGGCTTTAGGGATTACTGAGAGGGCGGTCTCGACTTGTAGTTATGCCAATCATGGACGAGTGGTACGTAGGCAGCGTGGGCATTGGATGGGGTCAAGAACCCCACAACATTCACCGTTGCATCTCGCTAGCCTAGGCTTCAAAGAAAAAATTTGTTCTTGAACAAGGTTATGGACAAAGCGACAAAGCGAATGATCAGAATAGAGAGCTGAGTGTAATGAAGGAGAAAGCGCCGAAGGTGTATATCTGACGTCGGATGGGCCCTGGCGCTAGTTCAGATCCCTGCCAGACGCCGCGATGGACCATCAAACTGCGGCGTCGCGACTTTGAACGCTGCAATAGTCCCCCCACCAGTGACCCCAACAGCTGTCGCGTGCTCGCACCTTTACACCGAAACGATGGCGACCAAGGAATGGGGCCTGTTGTCCCAAGCAGATGAAGGTAGAACCAGCTATTCCTGCTTCGAGTCTCCCGCTAACCTGAGCAGATGCGCTCCACAATGTATCGCGTCTTCTAGCAGTCGAGGCTCGTCCATACACAAACGCCGCGGGCCGCCTGCTCAAGCCGGGATTCTTCGAAGATGCACGCCCAAAACAGCTTCTCTCGCCGCCGCCAGACGCCACAGCTGCCGAGGAAGAAGCAGCCGCGCTGAAAGTCGAGCGCGAACAGCAGGCACACAACATTGAGATATGGCGCAAGGATATTATGAACGAGCTTTCGCTCCTCGACTATGCAATCCTACGTGCTGAGTTCACGACAAACAGCAATCACACGGAGCGCGAGCGATACGCCGTGGAAAAGACGGCCATCGAGGCAAAGCAGGACCATGTGCGGAAGACAATTGAAGATCTTCGCGTCCGACTCGTAGAAGCCAAAGAAACACTCGCCGTGCGTAAGACGTACGACGAGTTGACCGAAAAGATCACAAGCAGCAAGATGCTCAAGCCGCGCGACGAGCAAGCGCATGCACACGTAAAGCTAGATCAAGAAATACGGGAGCTTGAGCACGAAGTACAGTCAGCCAAGGATACATGGAGTGAGCGCCGCACACAGTTTGGCCGCATAGAAGAGGAGGCTCGGGAGATGCTGCGCATGATCAAAGATGAGAAAGAAGAGGCTGAGCGCAAGGAGGGCATGATGAAGGACGGAGACGAGGATGGCGAGGGAGAAGGCAGCATGTCCAGAGGAGACGTCAGTCATGCTGGTACGCCACGGCCGGACGGTGGTATGACGCCCGTACATGCCAGCCAGGGCGGAGAAGGGTCGTCGCTACGAGCACCGCCTCAGGATCGGCTGAAGCCTCTGTCTCGAGACGTCAGTGTTGCACCCTCGGCTAGGTCTGGTGCTGCAGAGGACACCGAAATGGCAGACTTGGGTACAAACTCAGGCCATGCCAATGCAGACGACTCTGATGGGTTAGAAGAGGGCGAAGACTTGGAAGATGGCGAGCATGACGGTGACGATGGACCATCAATGAGCATGGACGAGTCGTAATCACATGTGGAGTAGTGTCTTTTCTCATGATTTACTTGCATAGCGCGGTGTTAGGGTATCAATGTATCTTCATCTTTCGTGGCGGGCTTGTAACATCTAGTCGCAGCATGGCAATCCTGATTTACGAAGCCTCACTCATGGCAGCCTTTCCCTTTGCAACGGCCTCCTTTGCCTTTGTGACTTCCTCCTCAGAAGCCTCGCTGCTGTTCTCCTAGGTTTGGTCAATACCACCATTCCTGTGCACTCGATCAGTTTCCAACTCACAAGTTCCTCTTCCAGTTTCTCGACTGCTTGCTCAATCTTGATTTTCATGCCGGGCAGTACGTTCTTGGTCTCCTGAAGTGCTTGACGCTGTAATGAAATTAGTGTCTGATTATCCGATTTTGGTGAAACTCCAGGGCGTAGGGATATAGTATACCTCTTGCTTGAGTGTGTATTCGCCATTGTGTTCATCTTGACTGGCTTCAGCCTTCTTGACGCGTGCTTCTTGCTGCCCAATCTCTTTGTGGTAGCTTGCTTCCTCCTTCACTAAGCGGAGCACAACGCCAGTTGCTATGGCGAGCTTGGACGGAGGGGCCATGTCGGATACTTGGAGATTATGCGTGTGTAGAAACAGGAGGGATTGATATCAGCTACAAGGAACCCGGCTTTTGTATGTTTACTGGCTTTGGTTGTTGCCTGCTTGGAAATGTTCGTTTGGCCGCGGGGCTAAACTGCCCCACTGGCCTTGTCTACAGACTGGTCTCGACATGTACCAACACTAAGACGGCAATCCCCTGACAGCAGTACAAAGAATTGGATATTACATCCTTTCATAAACCCGCTCCCCTGCATGAAATCTCTCATGTGTGTGCAGCTGGGTAGACATCTGTAATGCCAAGACCACTTAACCGTCCCTTTACAGACTAGACCAGAACGCGTCCCACGCGTCCACAGGAGGAGTGGGCGCGATAAACTCCACCTCCCTGGCAACCCCTCTAAGTACAACATCAACACATTCACCCTGGCTGCCGCATAGAGCACTCCAGCAATGTCTTCCCCACCCCAGCGTCGCTCTCAGCGCACGTCGGCCTCGGCGACCCCAAGGAGAAGCGCTCGCGGCCAAAATTCTCAGATGCAATCGAGTCCAGCACCAGTAGGTCCGGACGAGCAACTCCAATCTGAGGCGACACAAGCTTCACAGCGTGGACCTCAAGCCACTCCAAGGAATGCTCGGTTTCAGACGACTTCGACTCAATCGCCTCTTTTCTTCCAATCCTCGCCTGCCCCTGCAAATGGGGCTGACGAGAGTGATGGTGGTGCAACACCAAAGGCGTCGGCCATGAACATTGGAGGTATGGAAAGCAGACAATTCCTCAGTGACATGACTAACATATACAGACTCATCACCTATCCACTACGCTTCCAGCTCTAGCCCTGGTCGAGCCCGCAATGCCCAGAGCAATATTCCGGGTAGCAGCAGTAGCGCCCTCTTCGTCCGTGGCTCAGAGTCTGCAGCACGTAGTCGACGCAATGATATCCACTCGGATGTTTTTGGAACTAGTTCTACCAATCGCCGTCGCAGACTATTCGTCGACGAGAATGGCATGCCTGTTCAGGACGCCTCAGATGCAGCGACGTTTTCCAATATCAACCCAGATACTTCTGATGCCGATGTGTTGGGTGGGAACTCTTCACGAGTCATTTGGGGAACCAATGTGTCTCTGGTGGATGCCCGTCATGCAATGAGGGACTTCCTTATGAACTTTCAAAAGAAGTATCGCATGATTCAGGATGGCGAGCTGGAAGAAGGCATGAATCTTCCTCCGAACCACCCAGGTATGGCTCGGGAGTACGTTGATATCATGAAGATGATGCTTGAGCTTGGTGTCACGCCATTGAACTTGGATGCCCGCAACCTCAAGGCCTACCCACCAACGAGGAAACTTTGGCACCAGTTGCAGGCGTATCCCAACGAAATTATCCCAATCATGGATGTTGCCATAAAGGATACTATGCTCGAACTTGCTGAGAAGCGAATGGCGGAGATGCGGACTCAACTCTCGCAACAGCAACGTGGTGCTCAGCCTAGAGGCCGTGACTCCAGTTCTCTACCTCCAATGATAGGTTCCGATGCACCTACTCCTGGTGCTCCGTCCCCTGCTCCATTCCCAGAGATTCCCAATCTGGTTAGCGAAGTGGACCAAAAGACCTACAATGTAAGGCCATTTGGTCTGGACAAGACCATCAATCTGCGCGAGCTGAACCCTGGTGACATGGACAAACTTGTCAGTGTCAAGGGTCTGGTCATTAGGACCACCCCTATCATTCCTGATATGAAAGATGGTAAGTTGAATGATGAAAACGCTTCACGCATAGCTAACATCACTAGCCTTCTTCCGTTGCTCTGTGTGTAACCATACTGTCAGGGTGGACATTGACCGTGGTAAGATTACCGAGCCCACCAAATGCCCACGTGCGGTGTGCGAGTCGCCCAACTCGATGCAAATCGTGCACAACCGCTCCGGGTTTGCCAATAAGCAGGTCATCAAGCTACAAGAGACCCCAGATGATATGCCCGATGGTCAAACACCACATTCAGTATCCCTGTGTGCATACGATGAACTGGTTGATGTCTGCAAAGCTGGTGACCGCGTAGAGATTACTGGTATCTTCAAATGCAACCAGGTCCGCATCAATCCACGACAACGATCAGTCAAAAACATCTTTAAGACATATGTCGATGCGCTGCATATCCAAAAAGTCGACAAGAAACGCTTGGGTATTGATGTATCGACAATTGAAGAAGAGCTCGCAGAGCATGCGGCTGGTGATTTGGAAGAAACACGCAAAGTCACTGAAGAGGAGGAAGAAAAGATCAAAGCTACTGGTGCTCGTCCTGATGTGTACGAGCTACTTTCTCGGTCTCTCGCTCCTAGCATCTACGAGATGGAGGACGTTAAGAAGGGAATTTTACTTCAGCTCTTTGGCGGTACCAACAAGCAATTCGAAAAGGGTGGTAGTCCAAAGTACCGTGGCGACATCAACGTTCTGCTCTGTGGTGATCCATCCACCGCCAAGTCCCAAATTCTGCAGTATGTTCACAGGATCGCACCGCGTGGCGTGTACACATCTGGAAAGGGATCATCAGCTGTCGGTTTGACTGCATACGTTACTCGAGACCCTGAGACTCGACAGTTGGTGCTCGAATCGGGAGCCCTGGTGTTGTCTGACGGTGGTGTTTGCTGTATTGACGAGTTCGACAAGATGTCAGAAGCTACCCGATCTGTTCTGCACGAAGTCATGGAGCAGCAGACTGTTTCCATTGCCAAAGCCGGCATTATCACCACCCTCAACGCGCGTACTTCCATCTTGGCATCTGCCAATCCCATCGGCTCCAAGTACAACGTCAACCTTCCGGTCCCACAGAACATTGATCTCCCCCCAACCCTACTTTCGCGTTTCGATCTCGTTTACCTTGTCTTGGACCGTATCGATGAGCAGAACGATCGTCGCATGGCCCGCCATTTGGTTGGAATGTACCTTGAAGACACGCCTGAGAATGCTGCAAAGAACGAGGTCTTGCCAATTGAGTTCTTGACTGCTTACATCTCTTACGCGCGCTCCAACATCCACCCCAAGATCACCGAGCCTGCATCGAAAGCGCTAGTAGATGCATATGTTGCTATGCGTGGACTGGGTGCCGATGTCCGCTCGCAAGAACGAAGAATTACAGCAACTACACGTCAACTGGAGTCGATGATTCGACTCTCGGAAGCCCATGCCAAGATGCGTCTTTCTGAGGAGGTCACAGCTGACGACGTCCACGAAGCCGTCCGTCTGATCAAGTCGGCGCTCAAGCAGGCGGCTACTGATGCACGCACTGGATTGATCGATATGTCGCTCCTCACAGAAGGTACTTCGACCAGTGATCGGCGCAGAAAGGAGGACCTCAAGCGTGCAGTCTTGGCTTCGCTTGATGAGCTTGGTTCTGCTGGCCAGAGCGTGCGATTGAGCGATCTTATGAAGAGTGTCCGAGAAGGCGCGAGCGAACAAGTAGAAAACCAGGAGTTCTTAGAGGTGTTGCGAAGCGCGGAGCTGGAGGGAGCTGTGCAAATCACAGGTGAGGGTATGCGGAGGACAGTGAAGAAGGTTGTTGGTACCTTTTAAGCTTTTGAGCATGGTATTGGAATCGATGCCGCTATTGGGATTCGTTCCTGATATGATGATGAGATAGAAAATTCGGTGTAATGTAGCATGTCGTCTGGTTGCTATCTTGCGTTTGAATAGATGATCACGATATCCATGTTTTCAGAAGTTCAATGTATGTTTGCTATTGCGTCGGCCTCTTGAAAAATTCTCCAAGTGTCATGTCCGAAATGTGTCTAGCTTGTAGACGACGCTTTGCATACCACGATTGATGGACCGGGACCTCTTAATACATTCTTGGTCCTGTTAATGAACATTGTTTAATTCCATACTGCAACAACTGCTCATACGTACAGGTGTCAATTTACAAGCATGTCAAGAACACATGTCAACGTATCACAAATACCCAGATCCCATAGGGCGGGTGACCCTACCGATCATTCAGCATCCTGTGAACCTCTAATCTCATTTCCAGCGCGGCAGCGTCGTGTCCGACCCTCTCATTCCCTCTCGAAAACTGCAAATAATAGCTCGTTGTTCTTCCCCATCCACATCCTAATCTGGTGCTCATTGAATCTGGACCCCGTCCGCTAACTTCTTACTTTCAAACAATACTAACATATGCGTTAGTAAGGTAATTAGCCCGGCCTAACTTGCTCTCCATGATGCACACATCATCATCTATCTGTAGACCTGGCAATTTCGCATTCTAAATGTCCTACTGGTATTTGGCAGTAGCAGGTTGAACAAAGTTTGGGGTTTTCATCTATGTGAGTTGCTGTAAGTTTGTGCTTATGCCGCATATTCTGGAACAATGTGGTCACATATTTAAACCATAAGGTTTTCAGCATGAGACATCCATCTGAATCTGTTCGTATCAGAACTACGTGCTCTTCTTTTGAACAATTAGCATTGAACGATGTTAGTCTGCTTGATTTTATCAATTTTCTATATTTCTACATGCGTATGCTCCATCTATCGGCCCGCTAGTAGAAGGTGGGACCTAGGCTACTTTAGGAATCGGTTACAGGCAGCCACACGCTACCACTCCTCAACACAGTGAAGGTGTCTATCAGTCCTGAAACAGCGTAGAAGCTTCGAACATTCACGAGTGATACCCGATTAGGAAATAACCTCATTTATGACACCCCTCGGTTAGTATGTGGCGTGAAAGGATGCGCTGAGTCAGTCTCAAAGGAAGCGTCTCGGCGCGAATAACTTTACAACGCCGGTACTTAACAACACACGCCAACTTCTACGTTTATGACATACAATGCTTGATTGGATACATACACATTTCCCCAAGGATCTACCTCATCACTGCATATAAGCTTGAAAAGGTACCAAACAACTCGCAACTCGCAGCGCTATAGGTACAGCTCGACCCCAGAACGCCCCACCATCACCATCACCACCACCACCACGTGCTGGGATATCTCCACATCCCTATCCAAATCTGCACCAGCCACCATGAACAACTCCAAATACGCACCCAAAACCCCCGCGGAAAAACTCGCCGAGTCAAAATCCGAAAAGCTCAAAAAAGACAAAGACCGCATCAACCGCCTCTTACTCCGTCTGCAGTGGAAAGCCGAACTCCTCATGCTCTCCTACCTGCGCACCCTCGATCTCCTGCAACACCAAACCATCCAAACACCGTCAATGTTCCAACTCGACTTTTTCGAATTCTACACCTTACTCGAACGCTACATGCTTTCTTTATTCTCCTTATTCGGCATATCCATCTCCTCCTCTCTATCCCCGGAACAGCAGCAGCAGCGCCACAATTTCAATTATCTGCGCTACGAAACGAATCCTTCCCTACGCCACACACGGCCAATGGCGGATCACGCCTTCCATGCTAATCTCCTCGAGGCCCTGGATGATCCTGACGGTCCGTTTAAGAAGTGTCTCGGGGAGGGGGAGGTAAGGGTGCAACTTGGTAGAGCAAAGGAGTGTAGGAATATGTGGAAGGATGCGGATTCTAAGGCAGGAGGGGAAGGGGGGAGGGTGGGGTTGCAGGAGTTGGGCGTGGAGGGCATGTTGAGGGGGATTTTGGCCGGGTGCGAGGAGGCGAGGGGGGTGGCAATGGGGTTTCAGGGCGATGATGGGAAGGGGGTGACGAGTCGGGAGTTTGAGAGGTTGTTTGAGGCAGAGGGCATGGAGGTCGAGGATGTGCCGTATGAATATATGGGGGATGCCATGGACTTGGATTAGAGGGGGAGGGGAAGGGGTATGTGTTGTATGATATCCTAGAGTTTTTTTATATTCATGTTCAAAGCAGTTTACTTGGGAAAAATGCTCAAGGTGATTTGGGGGGGTATGTATTTCTTCTTCTTCTTCTGATATATTTTCATACAACAACTACTCTTGCAACACACTATCCGCACGGAACCTGTTACCCTCCGCTTTAGCAGTTTTCTGTACACTCTTCACTCTCTTCTCCTCTTCAGCCTCCCACTTACACCTCTCTTTGCAGTCCCAGCATACGCTCCTTTTGCAGACGCGCATGTCGTACTTCCACTCATGCCTGTTCAGCATTTCCTGGCAGTGACTGCAATCTAGCGGGATCACAATGGATTCCAGATCGCCTCTTCGCCTTGCAATGCTCAGTCCCTTGCTCGTCCTGGTGTGTATCGTCATTTCTCCCGACGCATCTTGGTCGATGCCGTCAAAGACGACTAGTTTGTCGAACTTGCACCACCATGCTGGGCGTCCGGTCTTTTCTGTGCATGCACGTATCGACGAGCTGGTGAAGGGGCTGGTGGCGGCACCTGGACCGGGGATCCAGCATCCATTTTCTGGTGTTGACGGAGGAGTGAAGATTCGGACTTTGTTCTCGTTTCCTGGGGTTTTCTTGGGGGCTAGGTTGAGACGTTCTTCGAGCAGGGCGGTGGGGGAGCGTAGCGCCGCCTTGGATTGCGTCTTGGAGTTGCGAATCAGGGCATAGCGCTGCTCTAGCTCTGAGCAAGGTTGAGATGGAGAGGATGAAGTGGTATTTGTTGCTAGGTTTAGCTCTGCAGGTCTACGGAGACGCGCTATTGAGGTTTTGCGCTGGTGTGTGGCTGGTTTGGCCGAGGCGGCCTGCTTTGACAACATTGATGAAGTGGGGACTATGGGATGTGATGAAGGCACATGGTCGTCGTTTTTGGAGGGCTCGACATTATAGCTGTTTTCTTTTGGCGTTATTGTGGATACGTCCACTGCAACCATGGGAAGGTCTTCGGTAGCAGTCTCGCTGAGTACGCATTGTTCGGGGACCCGAGACCGAAGAGGCGATTGCTCTACCAAACCCTCGAAAGGTGAGTCGATCCGTTCAGCCGCCTTTTCAGGTACCGGCGAAACGAACGTCTCTCTTGTGCACGCACCATCAACTTCCGTCGTCATCTGCGGGGGAGACAACGTTGGTGGCTGAATATCTAATTCATCAAAAAGAAAAACGCCTGAATCCTCTCTTCCTGGATCGAGATCCAAGTTCTTTGGTATGATGATATCGGGAATGTCGACTTCATCGCATGTTGCATGTGTAGCGAGCAGTGGTTCACGTGCCGGCTCCTCTGTCTTGGAGCTCTTCCAGAAACTAAAAGACGGCATGGTGATGAAATGGCAAAAAGAAAGAGGGTGAACGAGTGTAGAGAAAGACAACCAAGGCAAAAGCAATTCAAGAACCGATTCTAGAGTTTATATCTTATCTTCCCTTTCTTTTTGTACTTCAAACACCGAGGCCATATTTGCACTTGCCTCGATGGTAGAGTATCTTCCGACCCCTACATCCTAGTGCTTTGCTTGCACATAGTTACGTACACCCTGTCCCATTGATGTTTCGTTTCGTAGTTTCAGGCCATAGAAAGATTACTCAGGAAGGTGAGAACTTTATTCATTTGTATGCTCAGCCCCGCTAGGAAATGAGATCGAGTATGGTTTTGGGTAAGGTCATGGCAAGTGGCGACAGATACATGGAGAAACAAGAGGCGTGGTTACTTTTGCCTCTGTGGTTTGAAACATTGCGGTGGCTGTGATTGGCTGGATTAGGTTGGTGTGGAGGTATGTCAACCAATGTGCAGGGTAAGCGTGTGTCAGGTGGAAATTGACCGTGTTTATGCAGATGGACGTATGGAAGGACGGTAGAAGGAAAATGGACGACAGAACGGGAAACATGTTTATGCCGTTGTAGTGGAGGGTATGAGAGGAGGGAATGTTTATGCAGAGTAGGGAGAGATGGGCGGGGTGGTGGGGTGGGAGCGGGGAAGGCGAGGAGTAGTTGTTCAAGTGCAAGAGGGAGGTTATGGCGAGGAGTACAGTGCACCTGTTGTGGAAAGCGTGAAAAGGCAAAGGAGAGAGAGAGAGAGAGAGAGAGAGGAGAAGCAATTGGAGCCCAAGGGTACGATTCGACTGCTTGTCTTTGATTGGATGGCTAGATAGGGCTTGCATGTGCATGCGTGGAAAGAGCGACCGAGTGGTGTCACGTGATGCCCGCCAGTATCCGAACAGGAAACATTGACAAACAGATTAACGTTGTTTCACGGGTTGCATATTAAAAGGTGCTCGGCTTAGTGGTAAGGCTGTGACGACGATCCAGACATGTGATGTCGAGTTCCCTTGTCTCTACCCGTCCGTCCGGTGAACAAAATTCTCGGGACTCCAAAACGGCTTGCACTTCATGCTGTGTATGTACAGTCAGCGGGACTATTTGCCCGCATCTTTTTGATATCGTTGATCACTCTTTTGAGCTCATGTATATTTGTTTGGAATACAATGAAGAAGAAAAGCGTAAAAATAAATAAATATTATTGTAACCTTCACATGGTGGTGCGATGACGCTCTGGAGTTGCTAACTTTGTGGTGCGTCATCGATTTTGGTACTAACCGGGTGGCCTGGCTGGAGTCCCGGCATTTTGTCCACCAGGTGCCGACTTCAATGCACATGGGCAAGGCGGCTGTGTACGCGGGGCCTCGACCTTTTGCTGACAATATCAGCGTACGACGAGAGTATTTCCAGCAGCTGTAACAGCCCCGTCTAAAAAGAGCTCACGACGACTTGGCAGGTTGGGGGCTGGTGCTCGGTATCCGGGAGAGTATTGTTGGTGACGATGCGATGATGCGATGGGATAGACTAATTGCGGGCATATAGACGAGACAAGGAAAGATGCAGGCGGTGCTAGGAACAGCAAGTGGCTGAGTTGTGTTTGTCCAAAAGAAGACAGGGCGGATGGGGGGATCAAAGTGGGATTTCTGTGTTTGGACGTGGCTCCTTGTGGCTAGGTTGTGCTCTGGAGTTTGTCAAGTGCTGATCAGCAATACTACAAACCGTGCAAGATGGACCGAATGAGTCGTACAGCCCCGAGACGGACCAGGACATAGACATGGGCATGGTCTGGATAGGATATGCGCGCAATGCCAATGTCGTGGATGGTCTGGTATGGTGTTATCACGGCGAGTGGGGCAGCGCATTGTGAGGCTGCAAAGTCGACCAAGCTACTAGTCATGTTGTCTGTTTTGTTGCGCAGGCAACCACACCGCCCACCAAGAAATGGATGCGGCTCCGACGAGCAAACCATGGTTTGCAAGGCAGGCCATGGACACGGAGGGCAGAGGAAGAGGCAGAGTTTGGTCGAGGCTAGCGCACGCTGCTTTTGTTGCCTGTCGTGGTTCCGAGGGCGAGCAAAGTGTGGTAGTACCGCACACGAGCGAAGGCGAGGGGAGCTGATTCGCCCAGATGCAGCGCCCGTCTGAGGTGAGGACGAGCCGGCCCTCGGGCACGCAGCGGCAGCGAGCAGAGTGTCAGACTGCAGAGACTTGGTTTGATGCGTGGGCAAGGGAGTGGGGATGCCCGCACGTGGAGGCGTCTCAGTCGTCGTTGTTGCATGCAGCGTCTCGTATGTACATACGACTATGTCTGGATGTGTGGTGCTGTGTGCAGGCTAGAGCCATGGAGAGGTGCTGAGTGCGCACTAGCGAGCCTGACGTACCGTGTGTCTGGCCGCCCGCCACTCGAACTGCCAGAGCGCTCGCAATGCCTGCTTTTTTTCTCTGCCCTTTACCGTGGGTGAGCGCGAGGGGGCGAAGGTTGGTATTGCTATGGGCCTCTGGCGACCATGCAGTGACAGAAGCTGCTCCCACTCGCACTCGCACTCGCACCCTCCCGTGTGGGCGTACGGATGGGCGGACGGGCTGATCTCAGCTGACAGGGCAGTGGCGGGAGATTATTATTCTTGTTATATAGTCGATTGGGAGCAGATACGCGTATGCGCGTGTCCATGTATGTAGCATGTACTATGTAGCAGCAGCAGCAGCAGTAGTAGTAGTAATCGAGGGCGGGCTGGGGGCGATGCGCTGGCAGGTTTCGGTTCGTGCCTGGATCTGGCGTGGGCGTTGGCACCAGCAGCAGCGTCCCAGTCGCATTCACCCATCCATCCGCATCCGCCATCCGCCCTCCGCCCTCCGTCTGCACGCCCCATTTGCCCTGCCTGCTCCCGACTGCAAGAAAAGAGAGCCGGCGCTGCGGCGCTCTTGTCCAACGACTGCGCGCCGCGTACGCCGTCTGTCCTGTTCCATCCGCCTCGCCTGCTTTGACCGCCCATTGAACCCGGGCCTCGCTGCTATCCAGGCCCCAGTCCACTGTCGCCAGCGAGTGACGCGCTCCAGCCAGCTCAGCATCAGGATGCCACGGGTGCTATTGCCCATTGAAGCAAAAGCACGTCCTCGATCACAACCATCATGACCGATACCGACACCGACTCTCTACTTGCTGCAGACGACGACGCCTTCCACTCCATCTCCGGCGTCCTCGAGACTGCTGAACCCGCTTCCGCTTCCGCCTCCACGTCGTCGTCGTCGACGCAGCATTCACCACGCCAGCAGCCACTGCAACTCCCAAACCACCACCACCAGAACCCACCCGCTGCATCCACTGTGCCCACCGCGCCCCACAGCAACCCCGCCAGCAATACGTCTGTCTCTGTCTCTACCGCTGCCGCCACCGCTCCTGCTACTGCCGCTGCCACTGCCACTGCCACTGCCACTGCTGCTGCTGCTGCTACTACTGCTGCTGCCAACAGCACCTCCTCAACGCCCTCGATGCGGCAACATACGCTGGCGGGCCAGCGCCCTCTCAACCCGTCCATCTCGTCGTCGTCACCACTCTCCTCACGGGAAGCCTCGCCTGCCCGCCCTTACCAGCGTAATGTAGCTGCTGCCGGCTCGGGCGTGAGGCCTGGCTTCCGCTCACGCAAGAGCAGCACCGACGCGAGCCCCAGCCGAATGTCGAGTCTCGCAAACTCGACCACACCTGGCCCCTCGCCCACCGGCCCAGTGCAGCGCGCTCACTCGGCCACAAGCATACCAGAGACCACTTCCGCAACACAATCCTCCACGCCCGACGCCGCACGCGTACCGCGTTCTATCAAGCCCGCCCCGTCCAAGTCTGCCTCGGCCGACGCAGCACCCCATTGGCCCATCTCGCCGCGGCTCAGATCACCACCGCCCTCTGACGACAGGTTCTCGCACCCTCGGAGAAACTCACTGCGCTCGCAAATCAAGAGGCCAGAGACGCAGTCGACGCCTGCCATCATCGTCCAGAGCTCGTCGCCCGCCTCGCCGCCCCGTCTGGCCGTACCCGAGCACCCCATTGCGAGCGAGCCAGATGAGCCGACGCAGACCATAAAGGCCCCCCCTGTCCGCGGATCAAGCGGCCAGCCTACCAAGCTCGAAACCGTCCAAGAGTCTAGCTTGCCTGCCACATCCGGATTTCATGGTCTAGAGCCGCAAAGGTACGCTTTTCCCCGCAACGGCCCCACTGTTTGTCATCGCGACGCACGTTAGACTAATCGCGGACCCAATTTCCGTTACCATCCGCAAACTTTGTTAACGCATTCTAGCTTTGTTTCTTCGCTCAACGCCCACAAATCCGATACGGATCGAAATGACGTCAACTCGTCTAAAGTCACTGAAGACCTCAGCTCAAAGCACGACTCCTTCAAGCACGACTACTCCAAGCACACGGAAAGCGGCAGTGACAGCGCGTCAAAAAGCGCCAAGAAGGGCAAGATGCAGGAGCAGCGCTCGACCTTTGCCCAGCGGCCACAGCACTCTGTCTCTGCAAAGCCGTCGCTGTCCTCCATGTCAACACGCGCACGCGATCCGCCGCTACGCAACATGACGGTCGAAACCGAGACCGTGCCCTCGGTTGCACAGGCGTCGATTGTGAACCAGGACCGCTCCGCCTCAGGTCGTGCCGACGGTGGCATTCGTCTGAAGCCCAGCAATGAAACCATACGTCCAAAGAAGGAGAAGAAGCCCCCAAAGCGAAAAGCCGCGTCCATCAATGCTGGCACTGGTAGGTTGCAACACATCTCGTACCCTCACCATACCCACACTCGGCCCGACGTTGGTGTGCTCTCCAACACACCCTCGTCTCTAGGCAGCCCCATCTCATACCGTTCGTACGATGATCGTCGCTCTCTGTTGGCCTTGTCTCCCCCAAGCCCGGAAATGCGCATGTCTTCGTCTTCTCGTCATCCCCATCTCAGCTATTTTTATTCAAGCACTAACGCCAGCTACCGCACAGCTTCCTCCAAGGCGGACGTCTTCGAACAAAAGGTGGCCAGTGCAGTCGATGAGGCCGACTCCTCAGACTCTGATGCTACCTTCATCTACGAGTCGAATCCTCCCGACCCGCCTCACCGCAGCCGGGGACACCATTCACGCACGCCAAGCATGACATCACTAGCAAGCCTCACCAACCCACAACTTCAGTTCCGCGATAATCAAAAGCATCCAAGCAAGAAGAGTAGCACTAAATTTAAATTCACTAATCCGCATGTATATCCTAGTATCGATGGAGACGATCGAGGCGAAGGCACCGTCCGCTCAGGCTCTGGGCGGGCTGGCGGAGGCAGTCACCACCACCACATCGGCGGTAGATATAGCCAGGGCCGAGGTGGATTAAACCACTTGGTCATGGACAGTGACTCGTCGATGCCTCAGTCTTCGCGCAATCGTGGACCGACCTCGAGAAACGCATCGCAACCAAATAGCCCTCGCTTCCACACCTTCAGTGTTGGCAACGGACACAGCAATGGCTCCAAGAAGAATGGAGAGTACTCAACTGCATACGACATTGACGCTGAGAATGCGGCCGATGACGAACGCACGCCACTCATCTCTGGCCGAAGCCCACGAGCCCGGACCCCCCGCCAAAGGAATAGCGCCAATGTACGCCACCTGGAACGCCGGCATCACCGCGACGGCGGATGGTGCCGACGCTTTGCTGGATGCTTGGTCCTTTCTATCCTGCTCTTGGTTGTCGTCTTTTGCGCCGTTGGACTTGTCTTTGCGACTACGAAGCCTCTCACAAGTCTTGTGGTACGCGACATTCAAAACGTCGTCGCAAGTCAAGAGGAAGTTATTCTGGATCTCATTGTCGACGCAGTCAATCCAAATATCATTGGAGTCACTGTTGCCGATATGGAAGTTTCCGTGTTTGCTAAGAGCAAGCATGTCGGCTCCGATACATGGTGGCGTGAACATGGCAACGGGCCACCTGAGAACGAGTCGCCTGACGACTTGGAGAAATGGCAACCCGTGCAAGACCAGTCCCACCATGTGGACACTGTTGTCCGTACCACCGGAGTTGACGAAGGAACCGATCCCATTGAAGGCGAGCCTCGCACCATGTTACTTGGCCGCGTTAACCGTTTTGACTCGCCCTTGACTTTTGAAGGCTCGTTCTTTCAACGGCATCGCGCAGAGTCCATTGGCGAACTTCGATTAGGGCATCCAGGAAACAAGACCGAAGCAGGTGGAAGCGAGCGCTGGGAAGAAGTCCTCCAACATCCTTTTGAACTGATTGTCAGAGGCAATTTCAAATACACACTTCCCCTGAGTACACAGGAGTTCAAGGTTCCGGTCACAGCCTCTCACTACTACGATCCAGACGTCGAAAAGAAGAAAAAGCCCGCCGCTCTGAAGGGCCTTGGAAAGAGGAGGATTTTACCACCTGTACCAACAAAGCCCTGGGGACGTTATGACCGCAGAGCACTACCGCTCTGGAACCCCCAATAGCACATACTTGCATTCTGTATCACAAAGCTCTGCGATTCGGTGGTTGCACCGATTCAATCTTCCAAAAGAAACCGATACCCTTCTAAACATGACATTACGACCCTATAGATTTGTCCCAATTCGGCAACTGTACATCAATGATTACGTTGCCAATCTCGGCTTCACAGCCTTTACGAATTTCCTTGTTACTTCTGCGTTGCATTTGCACGCCACCCCAGCAGCCCTTTGAAAAGGCTGTACGCGTTTCTTCTACAGCGAATGTCAATCTTTGAGCGTACGGCCCTGCACTTTAGCGATGGTGTTTTTTTTTTTTACGAAGCCCTGTTTTTTTGCATTTCGACAATACGGACTTGCCTTCTGTTCTAATCAGTTTTTGCGCTGTTTGTCCTGTTTGGATTGATGGCTGAAATGGATCGTTGTTGATCCGGACACATTCATTTCGTCTTGCCTCTCTTCTATGTATTTATACACACTCAGCGTATACTTGATTTGAATATTCTCCCTTCTTTTTTTTGCTTCTCAATGACCGGTTAGGGTGCATGGAATAGGTATGGACAGGAAAACAAATACATTTGCATTGCGCGGGGAACGGGAATGAAAAGATTTTAGTCTTCTTACTATTGGTTGGTTTACTTTTTGTGATGAAGCCATGTTGACACCTACATGAGATGCAAGGAGCAATGCATGGACGTTGTCAGTGCCCCACATCCTACACAGCTTCCAAAACCAGACTATCCCACAGCCATCCCCTCCACTGCGTGCTTCTAGTAACCCTGACGTCTAGCCTATTCTGCCCTTCTTTGAGAAGCCCCCGCGGAACTCCAAACTCTAAGCGTCTCCACTCCCCGGCCCTCGTAGCACCACGATACGTATCCTGGCTATTAGCCAAGCTGGCACTGGTGATATTACCGATTTTAGCCTCGTTGAGCAAAATGTCAGCGCTGGATCCTTGGGAAAAGCCGGCAAGAGATACAACAAGTCTAGCAGCAGTACTATTGGCAGAGAAGGCCGAAAAGGAAACCGACCAAGTCCCCAGTTTAGATTGGCCAAAACACCAATCCTTTGATGGTGTGCTGGTACCGACGGTGTACGTGAGATTGGCGGGGCATTTATCTATGCGAGCGTGCTGGACTGGAATCGCCCCGTCTGCTAGATAGAATCCATCTGTTTTGCGGTCGAAATCTCCGATTTGAAAGATGCGTTTTGTTTTGTTCGTAACGGGCCAGGTAAGTGACGGTAACATTGTCGTCTTCTCCTTTACAATTTCGACATCGTTGTGCGTAAAGTTCGTTATGACATCTGCAATCGGACTGCCGTTTCCCCACGCATACAACGCATACGTGCCCGATCGTACGTCACGTATACGGAACGCGCCCGTATCATCCGCGTAGGCCGTGTAGTAATAGTTCTGTCCCTGATCCAGCGTCGACACCGTCTCGTTGCGGTTGTCCCCTAGAAACACTGCTGCACCAGCCGCAGGCCGTCCATCACTCAGCAGCAACTTTCCTTGAACCGCGCCTCGAGACTGATATGCTGTATTGTTGAACCACGCATACGGCCACTCTCTCTCCTCTCTTTCCCACCGCTTCGCAGCATCTTGTCGACTCCCATCATTCAAATACCACAGCCACGGCCCCCAAATCCTAGCATCACCTTCCCCTGTGGCAAATGAATCCCGTGATGAAGCTTGATAATGCGTCCCATGCAGCATATTCAACTGCACCGTATCCCCCGTCTTTGACTCCCGATGCACCATCAACTCCTGCTTCAAGTGATCTCCATTCAAATACTCCTTTCCAGGATGCAAATACCAACTCCCCACCTCCTCCCCCCAAACCCCATACGCCGTCTGCTCGCGCAGAAAAGCAGCCCAGTCGTATTTCGTCAAAAACGTGCCATCGCTTTGCTGCCACGTCTCGTCCTGCACATTCGTAGCGCTCTGGTACGCCGAGAACGGGGGCAAGGCCCCGGATTTCACGTTTGTGGAAGCCGAAGGGAAGGAGGTGTTGGAGAGGCGCCACAAGGTGCGGAATTCACCTAAAGTGGGCAGAGCGCGGTTGACGAAGTATTGGTATGCACCCGCCAGGTCGTCGTGGAGGACCCAGTGGAAATCGCCTTCTGTGGCGCTGAAGCGGATGTCGAGCCAGTTTGGGCCCGAAGAGGCGATCGAGGCGGTGGTCCAGCGGAGGTCGGATGCTGCGCCGTCTTTAATGGGGAAGGAGTTTGTTAGAATAATCACGGGATTCTCATGGGGGGGGGGGAAGGGGGGAGGTTTAAGTAGAGGGGATTATGAGGACGTACTGTAACTAACATAATGTCCCACGGCTTCGCCCACACGATCTTTTCCTTTATACATTAATTTATTCGCATACTGTGCGTTTTGCGTTACGTTCCAGAGCGAGTTTCCTAGAATCCATGTTGAATTTCCGATTTGGCGGAAGAAGCTTTTGGATTGTTGTTGGGGGGCGCTGGGGTGTTGCGAGTGTGCTGATGCTACTACGCCTGCGCCTGCGCCGCAGAGAAGAGGGAGGAGGAGAGACTTCATTGCGGGCACCGCGAGAGGTGGTGAAGGGGTGGGGAATTGGGCGACGCGAAGGAATTAATCTTTTATTAGGAAAATATGCTTATGTACAAGATTGGAGGAATTGAGATGCAAGAATCAAGCGTGCTATTCATAGTGATCATTTTACTACTGCTCTTTTTTTCGGTGCATATATAGACCGAACCTTGTCTTCAAGCGGGAATTGCTCATCTCCCCTCCATCGCAACATCAAGACTCTACAACTCACATTATATCGCTACTGCCAATGTTCCTAGGACTTGATGAGGAATAAAATTCCCTTTCATCGCCTCTCACCAGAATTCCATGAGATAGACAAAGGGCCGAGTTGGAAGTGAAACCAAATATCCCATGTTGTCAGTGACATGCACGCGTCCGTGCTTTAATAGCCATCATTTTTTCTTCCGTCCGGTCGATGAGGCACGGGAATTAGATACTCCTGGTGTTCGTATCGTATTTACCGGGTCTACGGAATAAATGGAGAGCGGGGAAGGTTAGCCCCGGCGAAAAGAGAATAGTATGGGGAGAAGGCTGGGGTAGCTTGGGTGGGGAAAGGGAAAGCTTGAATGGGATAAGCAAAATTGGCGGGCAGAGAGGGGAAAGGTTCAGTCCGTTGGCTCCCCGGCGAAACTGCGCGGTCTTATTTATGGAGCTCTAGTAGGCTATTTTAAATTTTTCCTTCTTCTGGCATTTCATGCGCCTCAAGAGAATCGTGTTTTGAGCTGCCTCGCTATGTGATACTCCACGAACAGGCGACCACTTAGCGAAGCTATTTTGTGAAACCACGTTGTTGCGGTAGAATGCTTACTAAACGGACCAGACTTAGAAGTAGACCTTCTAGGTCTGAACTGTCAAGGTGGAAATCTATTGGATGTGGCATATGTTCACTGTAACCCAAGAACTTTGCGTCTCCTTGGCGCAACGCGTGCAGAGTGTCATAAGACAGACTAGTTATGGCGAAACAATCTTCACGCAGACCATCATGAATGACTTAGACTCATAACACCGGTATGAGGTCTCAGGGATATTTCTTTCGCATATCTTGGACAACTAGGCGGGTGAAGTTCCGGGTTGGGAGATTGATCCGGGTAGGATGTAACCCAGTAAGCAAAGTGCAATATCATGTATTTCTATATCCAAAATGATATAATTTCTAACCAAAGACTGAATCCGCAAGTCGGCACATCCATGACTCGAAAATCGGGGGTATTTCCAAACAAAACCATACACACAAATTACCACCTCTCCCACTTCACTTCTCCAACGACTTAGCCTCCGCTTCCTTTGTAGGCGTCTGCGCACCAGACTCGGCCGTCTTCTCCCCTTCCACCACTGTCACAGGACCCGCCCGACGTGGCTTACCCGTAACATCGCGCCACATGCCACCAAAGTTGCGTACGAGACTCTGGCGACCTTCCCACAGCGGATAAACTCCCACAGCCATCGTAGAGCACAGGAGCCAGATGATACCGACGACGACCCAGCCGGAGAAGAAGGCTTTGCTGAAGATGTAGCCAGTGCCGTAAAGCGGCATAGGCCAGAGGACGAGGAGAATCAAAGTCATTATTGCGGTGGTGATTTTTGCGATTTTCGAGGCGCGGAACAGCTTTCTTTGCTCTTCAGCTTCGGCTTCGGGGGATAGAGCGGCGTGTCGGCCGTGTACGGCTTCGATATCCAAGTGTGCGGCTGCTGTGACGTCTGAGTCGTCCACTAGACGGATGTTCTTCATTGAGACCCAATCGTAGTTGTCTTTTGGCGTTGAGTTAGCGGGTATATCGGTGTCTGTGAGGAAAAGAGGAACTTACCAACTCCAAAAATCAGGGTGAGGACGGGGATAAAGATTACGGGGGATAGTAGGGCGACGACGTTACCGGCCAACATAGGGTTGTTGGCGCCAGAAGTGGCTACAGTGATGACACCGTCGTTTAGTTTGGAAGTGGTTACAAGCCAGGCGGTGATGCTGCAGCATAATCCTAGGACTGGAGAGAGAGTGGCCGCCCATTTATTCTGGCCCTTCCACATGAGGGTGAGAGTGGCAGGGAGAACGGCAGATGAGATTATGACGCCCATGAATACGTACAGCCATCCCATGCTTGTTAATGTTAGCAAATTTCTGGTCGTAGAATCGGGGTGGGTATTACTCACCTGATACCTGCATACCACAGTCCTGTTGAGAATCCAGCCATAGCCAATCCAAATCCACAAACACATACGTGAGATGTGTACACGAGACGGCGGCCGCTCGCATTCGTGTTTATGTAAGTTCCATAAACATCATATGTCAAGATACTGGACACTGCGATGAGCTGGGCGGAAAAGGCAGAAGTAACAGCCATGAAAACAATCAGGAGAGTTGCGACGGCACCGCCGGATCCGAGGAGAGCAACTGCTGCATATGGAAGGGTGAGTCCGGCGCTGATGGATGCTTCGTCCATAACCGCAGGGTACGTGGGGAAGTATTCTGTGCTTTGGAGTGCGAGGGCCGCGAGACCCATGGTAGTTGCGCAGAGCCACTGTAAGATGTCAATGAATATTCACTAAGAAATTTTGCGAGAAACTCACGGGAATGGCAAACCAAGAAAGACCACCGATGATGTATCCGGGAAGTGCGTGGACCGGAGATGCAGCAATAGCCTTGTTGTAGTCTGTCACGAATTAGCTTCTGCACACAGGAAATTACTTTGGAAAAGCCTACAGCCGTTGTCCATAAAGACAGTGCCAAAGTTTCCAATGATGTTAATCACGAAGAAAATGGCACCGTCCTTGCTCCTCATCGTCAGATAGCTTCCACCAGCATTTCCGGGCACGGGTGTCGTGGCTGAGAGCTCCTGCAGGCGATCGTAAACGGCTCCCGGCGATCCAAGCCTATCACCAGTTGCGTAGGTTGTGAAAGCAAAGATGAGAAGGATGATGAGCAGAATGACAGTATGAACGTAGTCGGTAAGGAAAGTAGCCTTGATTCCGCCAAACATGGTGTACACAACGACACCGAGGGGAAGAAGAAAACAGGCTGCTGCCGTGGGCACTCCAGTCAAAGAGCTGATGACGGCGGATCCACCAGTGAGCAACATGGCTGTAACAAGGATGTTTGTGAATAGGCCAAAGGCAATGTAGACGAAATGAGTTGCCTTTCCATAGCGAGCGCGGACGGCCTCGAGGAATGTCTGATACATGTTTAGCATATATGTGTTGGCGTAAATGAGTGCAATTGCTTACATGAGCATTTGGTGCTCGTCTCTTGAGCTCAATGGCAACGGTAGCGAACAACAGAATCTGGACAGTAGCTCCGGCAGCATACCAGAGGGGCCCAGAAACACCTGTGAAACTGTTAGCTTTTGTCTTGCCAGCGTGACCAGCTTCGTCGCTTACCATAGCGAAATGCGACAGAGGAACTTTGCAAAAGCGTAGCTGCCCATGTCCAAGATGACACAACCGCGGAAGCTACAAGACCAGATTTCACAGTACGTCCGGCAGTCGAGAACATCTCGGAAGTTTGCAATTCATTGTTGTATCGTTTGAGGACCCAGGTAGTGAAGACCTTGAAGCTGTCAGCACACGCTACCCAAATACTGCATGGAAGGAAGGGCTTACCATGCCAAGTGCAAAGAGGAAACCGATACCAAGAACGATGCCATAGCCCCAAGCCTGACCCAGAGGGGAAGCCGAGGGCCCAGTAGGTGTACCACCACCAGCCATGTCGAGCTATGTTGTGGAGTATGAGAATTGAGGTCCAAGGCGCTTCTGAACTTTTTGCTGTCTCAATGGGCGATCGAGGGCATCTATATTTCCATCACGTCGACATCGGCACTAAGTATCCGTGAAAAAAATCCATTAGTACCAAACGGTGCTATCTCCAGCATCTGCAGACACACACATACAAAATTCACGTTCATAGATTCGATACAGAGACATGATTGGCCAAAGATTAGACGTCCAGCAGCTAGGGTAGGACTAAGAGCTGTGCTTGTGCTGCAAACCATTCTAGGCCGGACCCCCAACTTTGCAGCTTGGTTCGTCGATTCATCGCCTTATCGCGGATTTCCTTCCCCTCAGCTTCTGAGCTGGTTGGGGTTTTCTTGCGGGATGGCTTCGCTTATGCTGATAAGGGAACGCGCCCAGGTAACTGTACTGTCACTAACCCTGGACCCCACTCCAGCGGCGGCCTGAGCCCTACCATTGCGAGCCGGAAGTTTTTCTCATCTCAACGCTTAGTGGCTGACATGTGCAAAACGGTCGCGTGGGGATCGTCATATGTATGCATATGGGCGCTGGGCGTGGAGGCTTTTGGCGCATCGAGATGGAGATGGTGTTGGAGGTTTCGATGAGGTAAACATAGGATGCGAGATAAGCTGGAGTTGGGGATCCAATGATAGGGCGCCGACGGTGGGCCCCGAAGTCGGCCGTGCAGGTCGTGTACCCTAGCTACCGTACTTCTCCACGGCATACATGGACCTGCATCGTACTGGTAGATTGTTACTCGATTGCTTTGACAAAGATGTGTATCATGTGCATCTTGAAGTATGACTGTATTTTATGCATTCCGGTGGGAGATTGTGTTGGCGTATTATGTGTACAAGGGAAGAGAGAGATTGTAGCCCGGATTTGGAGATCAACTTCGTCAGAGAAAGATTAACCTGAGAGGAGGTAAAGATCAGCATAGAATCAACAGTTATGCACTTGTCGATGCTCAGGTGCACATAAGGTTGTGTCAAGCATTGTCCAATCGGCCCGCCAGTAAGCAAGACATCTTGGGCTTTGTTATTGGGCATTCTCCAAGTACGCTTGCGACCCAGAGGAGGGATGAACCAATTATAGTGGAGCCCTCGAAACTCTGTCATCATGGTGATATGTATAAGTATTGGTACGCTGTGTTGAGAAAGAGGCGGACAATGGTCATGTCGATCTACTTTCAGGCACCGACTGTGCTACATATAACTAATTGTTCCAATGCAGAGCCAGAGCCTACCTGCTCGGCTAAGATTGACAAGTAGCCATGAATCTTTTATAATTGAAAGGCCGGCCTTGTCACACACCACAACTTTGTTCGGCGATACTACTCAGTTAAGATGCGCATGGGCCTGTCAGCACCTTACAAGGTCGATCACAACTCCGTAAGCTTCTCACGTTTCTCATCGACCAAAGCTTATTACAAATAGACACATATTGTTCACCGAGTATTCTTAAAATCCCTAAGCCAAGGTTTTACGTGTGGTCGATTAGTTCAATGCGCTCTACTGTTCTCCAATCTATGCCTATAGCATTCCGTGTCCATAATCAACACTAGTGTATAGAATGACGAGATATTTCACAAGAGACAGAGCTTATGTTGCTTAGAAAGAGAACTAGCGGCTCGATCCGCTTTACTCCATTTCTACGGTAAAGACGATCCCGAGTCTCGCTGACAGAGATCTTACTATTGCATCCGGGTTGTCCGCTTGGTGTGTCCATTGGATATAGCTGAAGCATCATACAATTTCGGACGAATGCAGGTACACGGCAGGAGCTGAATGAAAGGACGGCTTCTGAAATCTCGTACGACTGCGAGCCGGCCCAGCCGATCAAAATTCCATATATGCGGTCTGTTATGCGTGATCCCAGGGATGTGTGCAGGACTCTCAGCCTCTTTTCTAACTAGGTATATATTGGCTATCCAGCTGGAAAAACATATATTGAAACACACAACCCCACACTTTCCGCTGTATTCTCTTGAACGAACACGATGATTCTCAGTGCAGTTCTTACGAGCGCATTCGCGCTTCTGGCATCCGCTCGTTACATTCCCGACGGATGTCCGCGGAAGATTGGTCCAGACGGTGTACACGCTCGCATCCCGCCATTTTTGAACACCACCAGCCAGCACTATCACAGCAAACCATGGTGCCCACCGCCTGTGGGCTTCTACTTCAAGCCATGGTGGATTGTTCTCGCCACCAATCCCCAGTATGCCACAATGCGTAATCTACAGTACGACCCAACTCCCGTCGACCCCAAGGACCCGACGGGTTTGGTAAACGACCTCTTTTCGTTCCAACGTCCAGGAAATAACACCATATTCACTACTTACGGCGTTGATACCCCAGACCCGCACCTACCGGCTGTGCTAGACTTTGCAGCAACTGGAATTCTCAAGGGTGCTACCAGTCGATTCGCCATCTTGGTTTGGGGATGCGATTCCAACAGAGTGCCTTACTATGCGAGCTACTCGACGGAGACCAATCTCACAAAGACACCGCCAGGTATCGATTTATTGAGTACGAATGATAAGGGGCCGGATCAGGCTACCATCGATGCGATTCTGAAGGCGCTCAAAGATCTGAACACTCCAGAGATTACGGAATATGTAAATAAGTTGAACCGAACGGCGCAAGATGGCGCACGGAAGAACTTGCCTAGGGTTAGTATCTGATTGTGACTAGGCATGCCAGCTGCTGACAAGATGACCTAGATTACCTGCGACGATTATTGCAAGTCGAACCAAGGCTTGATTGGCTCGATAGGTTGAGCACGTGACTAGCCGGGTTCAATAAACTACCAGCTGGGCAAACTATTTTCTGGTGGGGATGAGACGATACGTATTGTTTTTGTAATCCAATATGTACTCTGTAATCTAATGAACTTGTGTCTGGCATGATAAGTAATGTTTCTGAATTGAATGTGTGCAAGTGAAGAACGTCTACATGTGTCGGCGCCGGGCAATGCTGTGGCTCCTCCGCGGTGGGGCCTGCCAAGCCAATTGCCCGCGTTAGCGTCAAAAAAGTGAAGTTGCCCTTCAGATTGCGCGCACAACTTGGACGACACAACATTGACATCGCCATTGCAAAGCGCATATTCTTGCGGTACGTTTCAAAATGGCAAAGCGAAAGTTGAACGAGCACGATGTGCCGGAAGAAACGTCAGGTGACGAGTCACACTCTGAGCGCAGCGCTTCACCCGAACCTTCGCAACCTGCAGCGACCGCGACCGAACCCGTAACGACCACCGCGACGCCGAAGAACAAGAAATCCACAAAGGCTGCAAAGGTAGCAGAGCCAGTACCCGTCGCATCATTTGCCGAGCTCCAGCTAGAACCCCGCTTGTTAAGAGCAATCCGCGATCTGAAATGGGCGTCACCCACGGCAGTGCAGTCACAGGCCATACCGCTGGCGCTAGAAGGCCGTGATATTCTGGCTAGATCAGGCACAGGCACAGGAAAGACAGCCGCCTACCTTCTTCCCATTCTACACAAAATACTGCAACGGAAGCAGACATCACTCATCCTGGCTCCAACAAGGGAGTTATGCCAGCAGATTGCCAATGTCGCCAAATCCCTCGCACAACACTGCGGTCAGGAGATCAGGGTACGGAACATTGCGGGGAAGGAGTCTGACGCCGTCGTGAAGGCAGCACTCGCCGATAAGCCAGAAGTGGTTGTGGCTACGCCAGCGAGGGCATGGACCAACATCAATAACTCTACATTGACTGTCAGCGACCTTGGTACGCTGGTTGTGGACGAAGGTGATTTGATAAACGGCTATGGTTTTGCCGAGGATATGACCAACATCGCTCGTGAGATACCCGTTGGCGTGCAAAAGATTGTTCTCTCGGCTACTCTCTCCACCGACGTCGAGGCTCTCGGCAGCCTGCTGTGTACCGATCCTGTCATTCTCAAACTTGCCGATCTTGACAAAGACTCGAAAAGGGTAAGCCATACTCGCATATACAGCTTAGACATACATACTGATACATCGCAGGTGAAGCAATACGTTTTGAAGATTGCAGAAGACGAAAAGTTTCTCTTGATCTACGCCATGTTCAAATTGCAGCTGATCAAGGGTAAGACGATTGTCTTCGTTGGTGATGTCGACCGGTCCTATCGAGTTAAGCTCTTCCTCGAACAGTTCGGAATTAAGAGCGCCGTGCTCAATTCAGAACTTCCACTTGCGTCACGCACTCACATCGTAGAGGAATTCAACAAAAACGTGTATAACATTCTCATCGCCAGTGACGAGAATGACGTGGTCGGAGTTCAAGACGAGGACTCGAAGCCAAAGAAGAAGAAAGCAAAGAGGAATAACGACAGCAAAGATTCAGGTGTTTCTCGAGGTATCGACTTCCTGAATGTTGCATGTGTCCTCAACTTTGACTTCCCTGGCAACTACAAGTCCTATTTCCACCGGATAGGAAGGACTGCACGAGCAGGAAAGTCTGGAACCGCCATCTCATTTATAATTCCCAGGGAAAGGTACAGAAAACACAAGCCCACAACTTTTGTCGGATGCGAGAACGACGAGGAAGTTCTTAAAAAGGTCGAGAAGCACCAGCAAGAAGGTCAAAAGCTAGAAAACTACAACTTCGACATGAAGCGCTTAGAGCCATTCCGATACCGATTCACAGACGCGCTCAAGTCAGTCACGCGAATCGCGATCCGAGAAGCCCGCATCAAAGAAATACACTCAGAGCTTGCCAAATCGCAGAAGCTCTCACGATACGTAAGTTCATTATTTCCCTCCCAAACATTCCGCAGAGTCACTCTAACACCAACCCTAGTTCGAAGAGAACCCGGAAGCCCTCGCCCATCTCCGCCACGACCAGACTCTCAACCACCCCCTCAGGATACAACCCCATCTCAAACACGTCCCAGATTACCTGTTACCTGGTGGTAAGAAACCCGAGGATGTCGGGTTCGTTGGACTCAATCTTCCGAAGCCTGATCGTAAGAGGTTTGTCAAGGGTAGGGGGAGGAAGGTGGTTAAGCGGGGTGGTAAGGTTGACCCGCTGAAGACGTTCAATGCACGGGGTAAAGGGAAGAAACAAAAGTAGATTTGTTAGCGGGATAAAAGAGATGAAAATGGTAGTAGCTAGTATTTTCGAGACGAATATGATGTATATTACCTGCCATGACTTATATGAAAGTCTACTATGGCGCACTTATTGTGCTACTAGAGTAGAAAAAAGTGGTAATGAAAATGCTCACTTGCGCAATAATGTATATCAGAGTTTCCGATATAATACCTCGTTCTTCTGTTTCTGCGTTCCATGTAGTCACTGATGTTAGGATCGAGGTCGGCCGAAGAGCATGGAAGAATGGTGAATGGAGTAGAAGAGTAGAAAACGTGACTGGCGGTTAGTTACTAAACGACTGGAAATGACTTTGGAAATATGAGAATGATGAGATTGGTTCGTATGTGGAGATCAAAAGAACGGATAAAGCAGTGTTATGGGTGAGCCAAACGATTTTCGATCCATAAGTGAAGATAAGTATGCGAGGTGTAATAAGGTGTTATGTTGGAGAGGTAGGGTGCTTTCGGGCATCTTTGTGCAGAGAGGGTTGGTAGGGGAAAGGGACTGGATGGTCATCTGGCGGATTGGGATGGAAGAAGTGCTTGTGTGATGACAAGGTGGTACTTGAATTGTTAGCAATGAGCTCGGTAGTGCGGTTTAGATTTGAAGAGTATGTGTTTGGTGATTGCATGCTGTTTATTTGTTTAGAAATGTGTCGCAATGGGCTTTGAAGCATCACATGATCTCGAGTATAGCTTCTGTCCCCGTAGTAAATGCGTGAATTTTTTTATTTTGGGTCAAGTCGAGTTGGAAGTATGTGTTTTCCAGACGTTTGCGCATGCCGGGAAAGATGTAAAACGACGTTCATATATCACGTGTGTAGTCTCTCCAAGATGAGGGTTTGATGTCTATTCCCTATTTAAGCATGCACAAAATCTAGCAGGAATCACATGTAATGACCAGATTACTATTCTCACGCCGTATGTCAATCAAGAAGCAATTCTTTATCATGGCTGATGATATCATGATACCAAAAGGGTGATGCTTAGATGACAGGGCTGAAAGACAAGTTGTTTGCCAATACGCCTTTGTGTAACCCACTACAAGCAGCCATACTGTCCCATCCTGTCGGATATTGGCTTAAAACAGCTAGTGACACAACATGATCAGCAGGACTACTTCTCGACTGCGAGTAAACACTGGAGCACTGGAGTGCCGGTAGACCCAGAAAACAAGGCAAACGCTCTCGTCGGACCGATAGAACCACTAAACGAAGATCCCGGGTTCCACGAGGCGTCTATTGGTTATGCTTGACCATTCTCCGGCCGCATGGTTGACGCCCCTAAACGGCAGGATTGGGACAAGTACTCAATCAGGCCTCGCCAAGTGTCTTATCTGTGAACGAACTCAAGCCACAAATTTCCGTTCTCTTGAAGATGAACATCATCCGTTGCCCACGGAATTCCTTCAGCTCTCATCTTCGGGACACGAGAAGTGCGCAATGTTGTGAATTCAGAAAGTTGGGATGACAAGGCTGGTGTACAAAGGCTGGTTACACATGTCGTGTAGCCTAAGAAGTGGACTCCCGGCGGCCCGCATTCAACCCCACTTAGTAACCCGCGCCTAGATCCCGCGGGACTGGCACCTTGTCTGCCTGCGGCCTACACAAAGCCGTGGGTTCTCTGAGGCTAAGCGTAAAGGTCGCTGATTAGATGGCTTTCAGTACAACAATCGACGCCGACAGCGCGACTTCTCGAGCATGACCGCGTTCGCATGTGCACATCAAATGTTGTCCTGTGAAACCGCATTCGTCGGGTTCCGAAATGCCTTTTTGCCTTTTCGCGGTGTTTGGTTGTTACCGACAATTAAGGCACGGGATGTGGAAATGAGCCGGTCAATACACTTGTTATGGTACGGCGAGAAGGCAGGACCGCCCATTCAAACGAGATCGGATTCATCCTCCCGCACTGTAGCAACATTTATCTGGTGGTCCACCAACCATTTCGTTCAGATGGCGACATTTCTCCTGGCCGGTCCTCCCGGGACGACAAGCCCAGTTAGGAGACTGTGACATGTTTCAGTACCCGGGAATATTGTGCTGCTTTAGAGAAGGTTGGTTGGTGCTTCCCCCCCAGCCTCGTTCGTATCAAGCCTCAAGGGTAAGTCCAGCGTGAGCGTAACGCGCGTCGCCTGCCAGCTGTAGCCATTAAAAGGTGCATGGTGTCTGAGCGTTGACGTGGGATACACGCCATGCTAGCAGCATGTACTACTGTCATTCGCGTTTGTTCCTATCCTTGCCACACATGCATAGAGCTGACTGTGAGCATTGTTAATTGTGGCCACCAACACAGAGACGTAACCATTTTTGTGTACTGGCCGCGACATGCGTATAGTGGATTCTCGTCCGCGGAATCATGAGAACGACAATATCAGGCGACTTCGCCGTGGGCGTTGTGCAGCGAAGCGTCAACTGACACGTTTGTCGTTTCCCCTGGACAAATAGGAGTTCCGCAGTGCCATTAGGTAGACTTCTATCAGGCCTCCCATGTGTGGGATGTGCCGGTCGCCGGGCCGCTTCTGAGCGGTTGACCGATGCGATGAATATGCAACGCGGCTGCAGACTATGTTATCGCGGGGACTAGATACATATTTGATTGGGGAGATTGTATCTAGAGCCTGTTCGTGATATCATGTGGAACCGTCTTTATTCCTCTAACATTTACATGTTTGAAGGTGGACGCTTCTAGCAAGGCGGGGTAATTTGGAGGAAGGAGGATGACAACTGCTGCACGAGAAAGTGGAAGGGCACCACGCCCTTGTTGTCTAACTCACTTGATCGACCGAGTTTCCCAGCCAAGTGGCTCCCAGACCCACTTACATGCTGAGAGGAGACAACAAAGCTCTTGCTAACAAAGGCATGTGCAAGGAATCAATCGGTTATGGTCGGCGTCACGGCGACAGGGACTGCTCCTCATGTACCCTGTAGCTCAGTGATGAGGCAGAGAGATCCACAGGATGGCTCTCGATACCATCCAGTCTGACAGGCATCAAACATCACGACATGCAATGTGGATTAAGTATATACCCTGGCTCACAGGGATACCTGATACGTCACATTCATTAGATACAATTTGAGCTGCCGTTACGTTGCGGATAACATTATGAGATCGTGATTCAGTCTGATATAGTATGTGCAGATAACGAACGAATGGTAACATCGTGCGAGTTGTAAAAGTAACGTATTGTGGTTAAGAAGGAAAGAGGGCCCTCAATTCTCGGGCATGACGTGACAGACGGGAGCATCGTATCGCACGTGGGCGTTAGTGGCATTGACACGAGGGTGATGCTACGTGTCTTAGTCGCCGGGAGAGTAGTTTTGTGTGTTCCAATAACCCAAGAGCTTGCGAATGTGATCAGGGTGAACGTCGCCAATCTCCTTCACCTTGACGTTGTGCTGAGTAGGGTGGTGGATTCCAAAGAAGATTCGTGATGCTGGAGATAGCGGAGGTACTCCTTGCGCCATCATGATGCCTGATTTGTTCTTCGGTGTTAGAATCTTCCTTCAAAGGGATTGGCGCTTGGGTGACTTGCAGATAGGGTCCTTGTTAAGTGAGCTTTCGCCTTCCAACAGTGAAGGCGTAGAGCCAAGGGAGTAGGCAATCGCATGTGCACTGGGCAATACACCATGTTTCTTTGTGCCCTGGCCACCATACGTGAAGATAGGGCTAGAATTGTCAAAGACATGCGCCAGATTTGATGAGCCACGTCACTTACACGGCGAAGCAAAACCCAAGCCTGGACCTGGGCCCGACTACGATGAAACGTCGGATCTGGCTGTGCACATACTCTCCGTATCTCACAATAGAGATGGAGTTGTTGTATGCAGTCGCTGTCGAGCCAGCCGCTTCACTGAACAAGACTGAGAAGACCTAGCACTTGATGAATAGGAAGTTCACTTCGTGTATAAGTAGGCCACTCTACCTTGCCAACAGTAAAGAAACTGCTGGGTCTGACATAATAAGCTGCACGCAATCAGCATTATTCAATTTACAAGGGGGCTTGCACTATACAGTGGTCCAATGCTTCCAAATGGCTGTTCGGCGCGGGTTGTTTATAGTTATAAGTGCCTCTGATTTCTGGCCCCTCTACAGCCGGGGTAGAAGCCGGCCCTGCTCGAACGCCATGCGGCGAATCGGCGCGAGTGGGTTGGCCTTGAGCTGGAAGCCAGTCAAAGAATACCCAACCCTCTCCTAGATATTGTCGTAGCGTTAGCCTCTAAAAAAAGCAAAGATATGACTGAGGGAAGGTTTACGGACCTTCTACATAGTGGTTTCTGTAATAGCGCCCGTACTGCTCGTCCCAGTGTGTGCGCAAATATCTCTGGTGTTCATCATCCCATACAGGATCAGCCATATTTCAAAAATTTACGCAGTAGTACCAATCAACCCGCGTTGGTTGCGCGACACGGAAGCTGAATTGTCGCGCAAACCACCCCTTTTTAAGTCGAACGAAACAGCCAGTGAAGCCATGAAATGCAGCAGAGCCTCATTCCACATGTGCGAGTGAGTTGCCGAGTTCATCAATCAATATAGGGACGTTACCGATGCATCAGTACGGATTTCGGCGCTCCAGGCTGGGGATGCGCGAAGAGGACTCATCGAAGCCAAGAGGTGGCTGAAATCAGGCCGGGTGACAATCAGTAACACATATGCATGCATTCGCAGGGGGCTTGCATTTGCAGGGGGCTTGCATGAGAAGGGTATAAGGCAGCAAGAAGACTAACCCTATCAGTCTTAGAGAAGTCACCCCATGTCCTTTCACTCTGGGCAATAAGATACTATCCCTCGGAAGGTTTCAAGAAACCCTACTAACATCGACCTGTCGCTCTAGATGGCTTCGCGATCACGGAGACGCCCAGGCAACGTGTCGATTGCTTTTCTGCCAAAGCGCAGAAAACTCGGTGTGCAAACAAAGAAATTACACGTGGAACGAGAACACTAATGAGTATCTAGCGAAATGGCTTCAGTCCCTTTATGTTTCGATCGATCCCCGTGGCAAAGCGACAGATTTCACAAATGACACCAGCAGTGAAGAGAAAGACATTGCCTCGATCGAAATCCAAACTCCCCCCAACAACCATCCACATACCAGTATGCGCACACATGAACGAGGAGATGACCCACCTGTACGGCCTTCAGACATGGGTCGCTATGCCAACCTCCCACCACCTCCACCGCCTCCCCAATCTGCTATTTCACCCCAGATAGTGGGTGCGATGCCAGCAAGGAAACCCGGCGTTCCGACTGAAGGAATTCCATCACGTGAATTCTCCGAAATCGAAAGACAACATGAAGAGCTGGTGATTGAAAGGGAGAATCTTATGGGTTCTCGATTTCAGATGCAGATGGATAGACAGAAGATATCTGAGACACGCGAGAAAACTGGTATTCAAGAAGGATTGGTGATGGATCAATTGCGTACCTTCCTATACAAGCAAGCAATCACCTTGCCCCAAGATATAGCGGAAACATTTGAGCTGATTGATACTTTCCGAGACCAGCTAGGCTCACTGGAGGCCGAATATGATCACACGGAACAAAACTACACACTGAATGAGTTGAAGTACTCTAGGAAAGAGTCAGAATTCATCGACAAGTTGAAGAGCTTTCACTCAAACAGCTCTCCTGTTTCTGTAACTGAGAAAATTCCAGTAGATCGGGGTGCCTTGCAAGTGACTCCTGCAACTGTGGATAGCTTGGAAATCGTCAACCAGAACAACCAAATCGCCAATTCGACTCCACATGAGAAGGCTCTACAACTAGCTTTGCAGCGTCAAGTGAAGTCCAATACCCAAGAGGATGACGACTCACACACGGAAAACTTTCGTCTACTCTCAAATAATGACCGTATGGACACGTGGCTCGTTGATATTTTGTTTCAACCCTATCTACCAATGGACTACCCTGAAGACGAGGAGCCGATTAGTGGTCCGACACACGGGTCTCCGCTGAAAGATATCCCTGATGGCTGGCGCTGTATTTTTGCCTTTGGGGCGCAATTCGAAAGTAAGAATTTGAAGGGTACTCATGACATATCTCAAGAGCAAGGCATCACAGGATCCAATCCTATCTCTCTCTCACATGATCTGTTCGTAATAAGGCGACATGACATATTTCACGACAGATTGCCGACGGTTACAAAGGAATTCCAGGGGGAACAAAGCAATTCCTGGAAATTACCGCACTTGGAATGCCCGTTTAGGAACAAAGCGTATAATTTCAAAGGCTATGACACATACGGACCTTTCACTAGCGAGAGAATAGGCCTACCAAGGAGCTCCAGTACCCATTCGGTACCGACTGGGTTGCAAGTCTTACGAACACGCCAGTCGTTTCACAGTTTTCCTCACAAAGTGGAAGTTGAGGACCGCCGCGACTCCAAAGTCAGCTCACAAGGAACACTGAAGAGTGGGACCTGGCCATTGAGACTATATCGTACGGTAGACGCATCACCAGCCACGCCATCCTGGGGGGTTATCAAGAATCTGATCGACCCTCGAATTTTCCAGAGCTCCAACCACGGGAATGAACGTCCCACACGAGAGAGATGGATTCTTCCCCACCGATTCCTCCAGCATAATGCTGGATAAAACCACCCAGAGACAGCCGAGTCGAGCCAAGGAAAACTACCTGTCTGCTACCTCAGATTTTGTGATGCTATACACAGGGGTATCCAAGCCTCGACTCGAGCAACCCCCTATTTCGGACTTTCGTTGCACACGCAGCCTCACATATGCTTGTACTTTCTTTCTTTGGGTAGCGTTCTTATTGGTTGCCTCATTTTAATTGGACAGCGTTAGTCGGCTAACATGAAAACAGGGCATGGGTTTCCACAAGAGATGTGTTGTCACAATATTTGCTTTGTACACTGTGTATACTACGTATTGAATCAATTTTCTTGCAAAGATCCCAATACCGCGGCTTGGCTATACTATAGGTGTAGGGTTTTGGTTCGGCCACGTTACCACCTGCTACTGCATGGATCATCGTGGAACAAGCCTATCTTTTCCAACAAGTACCATCACTGCACGGTGTCTGAAGGCACTCCTGTGATACTGGATCTTGACCATTTGAAATGCGGCATTATCTTAGTTTCAGGCTGCACAGAAGTGAGGCATCTGTGGCCTTGTAAGGATGCCCCTTCAACCCTGTTTTTGATGTAATTCTGCGTATCACACTGTGCAAGGATCGGTTTCAGATCAAGAGAACCGAATTTTTCCTGGTTGGCAGGTTTACACTCGCACAACCATCATCCAGATCGATGATGTAGTTTCTGGCATACGCACCTACTGCCTAGCCTTTTCCAATGAGTCAAGTATGGCCTATGAACAGAGTCATGACACTGTGGATAAGTGATTGATCGACATGATTGGATACATCTACAACGGGCTTGCAGAGGACTAAATCTGCTATATATCAATCGTGGACCATCATTCACCGTCTTTGTTCAGCTTTTGCGCAAGAAATTGAGGAGGCGTACGGCCACTCAATCAGGCTGAGGGATCTAGCCAAGGTAGATGCAACTAGTCAATTTATCAACTAGTCTTATCCTAAGTACACGTTTGTTTTTACCGACTGCATGGCCACTTCCTGCAGTTTGTATGGCCTCTCGTTGATTGCCTTTTTGCTACCTCATTCTCTCTCTATAGTCCAATGATAAATATGAGGGTATGGATGATGGAATGATGTCGACTTAAGGTTTTTTATAGTGGCAAAAACGACAGTTTGAGTTTAGTTTGCTGCAATGGTATCCATTTCCAGATATTTTGGTGATTCCTGAGGCCACCGGTGAAGAGATTTGGGAAGAGCGGAAAAAAAAAGAAAAGCACATGGGTAGCGGGATGTGGGTACCGGACCTCGGGGAAGCCCCGCTTCACCTGCAGGCATGACCCGCAGGTCTTGATACGCGAATCACGGATGTGTGTGGGGTTTGGTCTTCCTATTGGTTTGCGATACGATGAGAGTATCTTGGAATCACCCCCTTAATCACGAGTTTATGGAGCCTATCCCATGGCGATTTCGTTCGTGTGAGTGCGCATTTGCACAGAACCAACTTTTAGAGCAAGCTTCAATCTTTCAATGAACTTACAGGCTTATCTTGCGTTGCGTTTACCTACATGGAGCGACAGCTGCAGTATGTCGGTCGTTGACCAATGGCAGACTTGCACCCATGGAGGGGGTATTTCGTGACGCAAAGCTGAAGAAAATGCTTCGAACAATTACTGGTGAATTACAGCTATGAACGCATACAACCAGTAAAGTTGTTTTTCTGTGTAAAAGCGGCGACCTTGATTAGCGCCTGCTTCGCAGACTGTCCAAGCTTGCATCGAGTAGTGCTATGGCTATTGGCGTACAGCACATCTTGCATGTTGGCGACTCAGCCTTGCATATCAGCTCGCGGCCCAAGAAGCGCTACACCACCCGATTGCGATCACAAGGTCGGGTATGTGTCGGAATGCTGTGCCGTTGGTATCGATAGACATCTATGATTGGGTCGACTTTCCGATTAATCAATCGATTGGATAAGAATAAAAGATACTGTATGCTATACAAATATTCCATATGGCTAGAAGTCTCAGACACTAATGACAGATGTCCAATTCAAGAGCGATGTTACTGCGCTTACATTGCATTCTGCCACTTCTGCCTGCATATCCTCATGCATTCACCGTTCTCAGTGCATACTCCGGGACTCGTCACGATACCTTATTTTGCATTCCATCTTGGAGTAATCCCTGTCGTTAAGGTGTCGCTTTAAAACGACAACGGCGTCTGCACGCGGGAGTGGTGTGCAGTCTCCACATTAATGTACCCCACGTGGTAAAACCTCAAGTCGTATTCCATCCGTAGAAGCCTGGAGTGATGCGTGGGGTCATGAGACTGGTGCAGCTGTGAACATGTGGATTAGTTGATCGGTGAAGTGTGTACCAACCACGGAAGGTGTGTCAGGTAGAGTAGGTGACTTTAGGCAGTACTCCTCTCTTCATGGCTGCCTTTCGACCGACCGGCTGAGTACGTTGTGGCAACAATGTTTGGAAGAAATCCTGCACTCTTCAACATTGTTGTCAAATGTGTGAGTCCTAGAGTAGTACGCATCTCAAACTGCCATCTCTTTTATGCTAGGATATGCATGTAGTGTGGAAGTCTCCGGAGTTTGGCTAAGCGCACTGCGATCAAGGATCCGAGAAGGTCGGTGAAACGCAGTATAAGGTCTACAATAGCGAATGACGGACTCATAATCTAGCCTTCTTGCGCAACTGTGTAAGTGTACCCTTACACTAGGTTGTGTCACACACCTCTTGCCTTTTTATGCATGATGCATATGCATGCGCCGTCTATCCCTGATTTGGGCAATGACTCAGTGACTGAAAATCTAGACTTACTAGTGAACCTCGTAAGTCCATATACCGAGCAGAGCCTCAATTATTCGAGGTCTGGCCACCAGATGTGACTCAATCGAATAAGTCAATTTGGATAAGGCTTGAGTTACCGTTAACTCTGGCACTATCTGTAAAACTACAAAATCATTCTCTCGGCATATAAGAGATACGAAGAAAAAACACAACGCGACGAAAAACCAATAAGAGAACCTTTCAAGTTCGATACTATCTGTGAACAACGAGAGTCACATAATATGCCTTTTGTAGAGTATGTCGCATGATTGATTTCTTTCATCTCGATACAATCCCAAGCACCTATGAACTGTAGTTGGTATAAGTCCATAGCGGGCTATTGCATTGATATGTCCTCTTATTTGATGCAAAGTATCTGGTTCTTATATGAAGGTTCATTGTGTACCACCTTGTTAGCTCTTGTTACGTAAATATATCAAGCTAAAACAGTGTTAATGGCTCTCCTGTATGTCATTGAGGAACATGCCTATTTGCAAAGATGTCAATGTCATTGCTCGTAGTGATACTAGAATGCAACACAAAATGTGATAGTCAATAAACTATATTGCAGCTAATCGCTGGTGTATCTCTTAGTAGTGACTTATCGTAAAGCATCTGTACTATTAAGAGGCCCTACTCTAAGACATCTCTGTATAGTTGTCTGTTCGCTTCCTGTCCTTGACTGAGGCCCAACGTTGACCTCAAGCTGAGAGCTTATAAACCACTCGAAATTTTCAATGGACTTCTAATGAAAGGATGTATTCAGACTGCTACAGGAATACCTGTTGATATTCTACTGAGATTTGATAGCAGTTCCTTGAGACACCGCTAGGAGCGCGAGCAGAGCCAGGTAAGGGTCGAAGTTTCACAGATAGTATTTTTCCATCCGATGAATGAATTGTACACCGATCAGTAAGAATTGTAGAAACAAACAGTGTGTACGTTTTTCGTTCCCTGTTACATTCCCCTCGTTCACATATCTCTTTGATGGACCAAATTCCATGTACTCGAACTAGTTGGATAGTGAGCATCAGTTTTGAATTCTGCAAACCCAAGATTCGACACGATACTTGAAGTGGGAATTTCGTGAAATGTTCGGGATTTCTTGTTAGTATCTCGAACTCCAAATTTTTTCCAATTTGTGTTAGCGGGTGCGGTTTGCTGCCACTTCTGGCATCCCATGCTTCTACACGGAACAAATCACTGTGAAAAGAAAACACGGCTTTCATGATGCTTTCACTTCCTATTCTACCCGGTCCTGGACAAATGAGGAGCTTTGTCTTTTGGAGTCGAGACACCAGGTCCCCAAGATAGGGCAAAACAGCTGGGAGGACTTGCAAGCGGAGGCATGCATCCACACCAGACTGTCGTTGTAACAGGAGACAAAAGGCACCCTGCGGATACTTTTTTAGAGTATGATTGAGTATCGCTACATGAGTTACACCGACTCGTGGTGTCGCTCCATCCAAAAATTCCAGCTTGTTGGAAACCTCTTCATAGGCCAACAGCGGAAGCACGGTGGATATTTCGTTACGGAACATGGTAACAGTCGTCATGATTTGTTCATGCCCTTGTGTGCTCCACCTCTCAGATGCCACAATATCGCGGTATCGAAATTTCAGAGGTTGGTTCCACCAATGTTTCTGCGGGGGGCAAAGAATGCAATCCAATTTGTCGCAGAACCTTGTCGGCGAATTGGCCAATAGAGGTTGGTCATATTGGTGTTGGCTATGATGAAATAAGAACATCGAATGGTCGGCTGTGGCATTGTAAATAGTTTCTTGGAGCCTGAAGAAGGCTTTCTCCTGCCCCTCTCCATATAGAAGTGGCATGTTGACGTCAAATAGACCCAGGAGCGAATATGCCTCATCCTCTTCCCTAGTGACATTCCGATGGGAGGCCCATGAAAATCTCTCGGCCGCACTGAAAGAATCAACAGGGTGAACACGAAGGAGAACGTCTGGGTCGATTGAGGTAATGTCTGAAATCTCTTTGTAACGTTCGAATTTGGTGCCGATGGCAGTCCAATCCTCCGCAAAGAACTCGACACGTATTGGCGCAATCAGCTCTTGCAATGTCCAACCACGTGTGAACCATTCGCTTTTAGCGAACGTTTGACCCCAGCCGTTTCCTGAATCAGGAACATCTGCTAGATAAACGTAGCAAATATTTGACTCTACGTAGTATCTCCACATGGAATTGATCGCTTCTTGCAACTCAGCCGAACTAGATTTGTCGATGCAACAACTGTCAATCCAGATCCAATTGTATCCATCATTCAGTGCTAATTTGCAAGCTCCTTGTATTTTTGCAAAGCCCTTTTTTGTCCGCGTCTGGCTTTGTGGATGTGAAATGGGTGCGCTGCTTATATCTGCAAATGTAACCTCTTCAGTGCTCCACCTGTGAGAGAGAATTGCGTAATCCGGAACCTCGCTCGGTACGTAGGGACGGCTAAGCTCAAGAGATGCCGTGTTCAAAAGCCTCATGGTGGTATTAGGTTGATCGGTTTATGGTTGGTCAGGGGTGCGAAAACAATTAGAATATGAAGAGTTGATGTAATCAAGTAAGCTGGGAGCAGGGTAAGGCTTTGATCGCTTGATGAAGCATCTTGGCTTTCGGACCACGGGGCGGTGTATGACACAGCTGTCGCCTAGTACATGGTGTGGCCGTCTGGTGTCGTAGTTCCAGCTGCAGTATATTGCATCACGCCAAAGTGAACATAGCAGGGTCTCCGTCTAGCACAAGGGCGTGCTGTAGAGTATATATTATGGAAATGACTCACTTCAGTATTCTAAAACAACAGAATAGCAGCTTCTCTAATAGAAAAGAAAATCACGAGTTTCCGTCTGTAAAATGCTCAGTATTTCCACTCATGCTAAAGACGGTTTCTAGCGACTAGAAAAACAGAGTACTATATGTGCAAACCAGTAATCAACGTCATAATAGAGTACACGAAGAAAGGTTTCAAGAACGGACAAGGAGTCGGTATTAACAGGTGACATGCTATGCGTAGCATTAGAAGTGTATTCTAAAATCTGTAAATGCTATCACATATAGCGATAAACTAGTCTTGCCCGTAGCTGCGGCACCAGCATTCAAGATATCGACTATCTCTTATCGAAGCACGATTCGCTCCTGACATATACACAGTCGCACGTAACTCCAAAAGGAAAGGCATTTCGAGTCTCTCAACCCACTCTCCAACATCATCCGTCCCAGTTAGTGCAGCACCAACTATTGCATTTCTAAGAATGATCCATCCCGGTATGTATAAGGTAATAGCAAGAGCCAGTGAGCATGTGTATTCTTTATGATGTGAATTGAGAGTAAGCCTTGCTGGTATTTCACTGGGCCACTTACATGTACTTGAGGATGACTAGCAGCTGAACCTTTTACATTAGACTAATATAGAATTTTCCAGTGACCAAGCTCATTACCACGTTAGAACTGAAAACCATTGTTCCTGCAATATGACGATCTGTTATGTCAAGGTAGCGGGCATAGTCCTACACCCTATCATGTTGAGCATCACTGCGCTGCCCCCTCCTGCGCCCTCGATTGCCGAAAAGCATTGACAAGGCTGTCGTTACTTCATCACAATAGCACCATTAGGTACCAAATGCCGTGCGAGCTAAACCAGTTTGATCACCCGAAGGACCATGTGATAGAACGTTAGATTACACATTGAACTTCGTTGATATACACGACTGAAAGCGCTGCAGCGAAACTCACTACTTATCATTTTCCACGTTTAATTCTCTAGTTTACCGTATATAGCCCGACGTATTGATAAAGCAAATTCGAAATCTGGATCTATCGAAGCAGCAACAAGCCAATTCGAAGCCAATGCTACCCCAAAGAAGCAAGGCCATCACCCTCCCATCTCTCTCAAGCCGTCAAATCAACCCAAGCCTTAACAACCCTCTGCCTCGCCGCCCCAAAAGGCTTCTCCCCGTCAACCTCCAGCGTCTGACACTCAAACTCACTTACCACCGTCCCCTTAAACGGCTTCTGTACACCCTCCGTCCAAACACGAATCACCCTATCCGCCATTGCTTCAATCTGAATCCCCCGGAATCCCATCAGCGCCGCCTCGCGCTGCAGCCACCGTGCCGCAGCCCCCATGATACCCCGCCCTTCATAGTCGCCCCGCGTAGACGTCGCATTGCGCATGAGTACCTGGCGCGGCGCAGTGGCCTTCCACGACGCCGGGTCCCGCTGGTCTCGCTTTTCAAGCACGCCGTAGAGAATAGGGAATTCAGGCCAAGCGGCGAGTAAGGGTTTCATTTTCTCGGGGTCAAGCGGCTTGAAGCCATCGTAGCTGAGGATTATGCTTACGAGCGGAAAGTCCATCTGGTCTAGTAACCGTTTCGCTTCTGCTGCGCGGCCTTGCGTCTTTTCGACACTCTGTGTAGCCTGTTCGTCGGCGTCCCAGAGGAGGGCGCCGCCTGTGGCGCGCGCTGCATCGGTTTTGAAGACGTATTCTGTGTCGAAGACGCCAAAGGAGAGACCAGAGTCGATTTGGTGGCGGACTAGGTATTCAAAGTTGAGAGAATTTTCGACGACCCAGCGGCCAAGGTCGCGGTCGGGCCAGATTTTCTGCCAGACATTTGAGTGGAAGCCGTGGCTGTGGGCAAGGATGGCAGTAGCCCAGGGGAGGTGGACGGGTTTTAATTTTCGAATTTCGTAGCGCGGGGCTAGATTCGAGGGGTTGGATGGCGTGGGAACACGGATATTTGTTAGTTCTGACATTTCTAGGAGATTTGGATTTGGATCTCAATAGGTGCGTTCGTGATGATAGCGATATGCTGGCGGTAGGCAGAGTAAAGTTGGACAACAAACTTCCTGGCAGTGTCCTGGGAATTAAGAAAAAGAAAGGAATGCTAGATGGATGCAGATAGCCGATGGCCTTGGTTACACAATATAAGCGACTCGGTAAGTCAATATTGACTGGCCTTGCATAGATCCTGCATGCTAAGGAAAAAGGATTCTTGGGGCTTCTGCATTTGATCTCCTTCATCTTAAACCAATACTAGCAAAACATGGCACGAAAGAACGATTGAGGCAGGATGATTAGGTGAGAATAAGACCTAACTGTCGTTCGCTGAATAGATCTTTTCGGCTAATGGCACTTCATTGATACTATGCTCTCACTGCTGATGTTCAGTCAGACCTACCTATGCATGTGATGTCATGAACTGTAGCGTAATTGGTAAGAATTCCCTCGCCTACATGCACTATAAAGTACTACTGCACCAGTACCCCTGCCATTGAGCCAAGATGCGAATCATACTCCGGCGGAGCGCTGAACGGGACAGAAATATAGATTGTCGTTACAGCACTAAACATTTCAATGGTGAATATCGCATCCTAGAGCATCGCGAGTTTTCCTCATTGAGTTCGAAGCTATATATTATCGACCACTCTTTCCGGCATGTGAAAGAGTCTGCCTAGTGCCGTTGTGGTGATCCTTGATGGGAACGCCAGTTGAGTGGCTCAGAACGATGCGGGATAGTCAAAGCAGTATCAAGGACTCTTAATTTAACCCTTGACCTTCTTGTAGCAACGCAATGCCTTGCTCTTTGAGCTTGAATTTTTGGATCTTGCCGCTCGCCGTCTTGGGATAGTTGTCTACCCAAAAGATGTATTTCGGAACTTTTTAATGTTAGCCTGCTATGCCGTCTTCAGTGTTGATATCTACTCACCCAAATGATGGCTTAGCTTTTCCCTGACCCAAGTCCTCACCTCATCGGCTGTTACTTTTCCATCTTCTCCAGCATGTCTTACTATAAAAGCTGCAACAACCTCGCCGTACCTCTCATCCGGTAGCCCGATGACACTGACTTCGCTGATGGCCGGATGGGCGAAAAGACAATTCTCAACCTCAAGCGGATGAATGTTCTCTCCGCCCTTGATGATGAGGTCCTTGATTCTTCCAGTGATCTTGATGTACCCTTCCTCATCCATTGAGGCCTCATCGCCAGTGTGCATCCACATAACACCGTCCTCGTCTGGCTGAAGAACTTCTTCTGTGCGCGCCGTGTCGCCCCAATAGCCTTTCATAAGGAGATATCCTGAGACAGCTAGTTCGCCACGCTGGCCTATATCGAGCGTTTTCGACCAGTCTGAAGCGTTGACGACTTTTGCGCGAACATGTGGGAGAAGCCGGCCTACAGTGTTGATGCGCTTCTCAATAGGATCATCCGTGGTTGTCATGGCTGAGACCGGGCTTGTTTCTGTCATTCCGTAGCATATAGTCAATTCTGTCAGGTTCAGAATTTTATGAAGCTTGCGCATGAGCTCAGCGGGAATGGAGGAGCCGGCTGCGATTCCAGTGCGTAGGTATTGGAAGCCTTCGTACGGTACCGCGCCATTGGCGAGGAGTTCCAGTTCCGCCACGAACATGGTGGGAACTCCATATAGGGCAGTACACTTGTGTTCTCGGACAGCCTCGAGAGTTGCAAGAGCATTGAAAGCTTCGGTGGGGAAGACTATGGCGCTTCCGTGAGTCGCCGTGGCCATATATCCAAGAATGCATCCGAAACAGCTGCGGATAGTTAGACTTTGTGTCATCCATCTTGTATGCGACGACTCACTGAAATAATGGAGGTGGGCAACAGACGATGTCGTTCTCTGTCAGCAACATCCTATCACCGATACTGTTGCCATTATTCAAAATACTCCTATGGGTCAAGCACGCAGCTTTTGGCATACTGGTTGTACCCGAAGTAAACTGGATGTTGACGATATCGTGAGGGTCGAGTCCTTGATCCTGTAATGCCGAACCCTGGCCACCATCCTCAATTACATCCTGATATTTTCCTAGGCACTTGTACTCGTCCAAATTTATCCTCCCTTGGGCATTGTCTACCACCACGACCTTCTTTAGCGAAGGAACAAGCTCCGACTCGAGTTGCGAACCGGCAAGATTAGGTATCAAGTGTGTGAGTAACGAAATGTTGGGGCGCGGGTCTTTTCGTGGAAGGTTTGTCTCAGCTCCAATTATCAGATGCGAAGCGTCTAAGTGGTTGATGGCGTTTAGGACTTGTGGTGCGTTAAAAGAAGGATTGAGGGGTACCTATAAGTCGATTGGTTAACGATCAATCATCCATATCCCCAGCCTCATACATACCAGTATTGCTCCCAGTTTGAAAAGTGCATACGCGATCTTTATAATCGTCAGCTATCGTTCTTCACAATTACCCATACAACATACGGTAGCAAACTCAATATTGTTTCCCAAGCTCACTGCAACCCTGTCTCCCTTCTTGACCCCCAGATTCTGTAATCCTCTTGCTACTCTGTTCGAGTCGCAATCCAGCGCATCGTACGTCAGCCGTATGCGCTGATGGTGCGAGATAACCCTATTAGAGGCTTAGCCAGGACTATGTCAAGATTGGTCAAGGAACACGCACGCATCACGGTCACCATACTGTCTCACAACACCTGCAAAGTGCTGGGGAACAGTTTGTTCGAGCAGTGGAGGCTGTGCCGTGCCATTAGCAAAGCCGAGGGCTAGTACGTAGAATTGCGGGAAAAGGGTCCAATTGACGTAGTACGTACCTCGGTAGGTCCAATGCTATATGCTTGCGTGAGGAGCCCTCTTTTCGCAATTCGCATAGGATTAGGGCATCTTGTAGCGCGGCAAACGAGCTTCCGAAGCATCTTTAATTGAAGAGAGCATCAAGAAGCCGGAAAAAAGAAGGACAGACATGGCTGGCATCGGTCTGAGGTGGAGAAGAGAGGGATGGGCCTAGTCTGTGCTGCTTGTCGGAACTGAGCCGCGGCCCACAGTCCCGGACGGACATGCGGGGTAGCTTCCGAGCTGTGGCATCCCCCTCCTGCTGGGCCACACTCCCCGGAGAAAACCGTCTATACGCCAGCATTATATGACTATTTCTGATTGAGTATATCAACTATACATGTGTTCTCTGAAGTGGCTGGATACGGTATTCCGGCTCAGAATTAATGCAGTGGTCAAACAACGAGAAATTACGAAACCTTCTTCGACATTAAAACTTAAACTCCTTCCCACAATTCGGGAATGTCGAAACAAATTTAGCTTGGATATCAAAAGGATATTTGAAGATCTCGGAGGGTCTTTTGAATCGGAGAGGGTGATAATATTATACTTACACTTGTTTTCTTCTTGTACACTCACGTGCAACATCATCGGCTTGCACCAGCCCCCTATGCAATGCAGCTTTTTCTCCTTGTGGAATAGAACACACTTAAGACCGACAAAATCTTGTAAACTTTAGCATTCGTCCTCACCAATGCGGGTGATAGATATGTCATCTTCAGGGGTTTAACAGATTAAGTTTCACTGCCATCAGGGACTACTTTCGTAACAAAGGCCGAAACTTCATTACGGATATACAACGACCGCTCAAATCAGCTAGACTGGCCCCTTTTTTCCCAATTACCGTATATAACAAATTTTCGATGATCTTTATACCGAATGTTCTGTCTTAGATACGTACTCTGTCCAAAGTGGAAGTAGGTGATCATTCTGCGGAGCTACGTCTCCAGTATGTACTAGATATCATGGGAAAAACTTTGGGTCCAGGTGGTATCGACGACCTTAGTTGATGATTAAAGCATGGTGTCGACGACCTCAGTTGATGATCAAAGCATGGTATCGACGACATCAGTTCATCATCGAGTGGTGTCGACGATATCGGTTCATCATCAAGGAGTGATATCGGCCTTATCAGTTGACAACTAAGGGGTGGTATCGGCGGTGTCGGTTGATAATCATGAAATTCCCTTTTCGATGGTCTGAGTTGATAGTGACGAAGACGCTTTACTAGCGATGCAGACGCAGATCTCAACACCCTAACCCGATTTTGTACCATTTTCACGTTCGAATTCCGATTAGCCAAGAAGGATACTACGGCGTCGTTACGATCTCTAGTTGCCGATTCTGATTGTAGCGTCGTACGTCCATCATTGTCCTTCTCTTCCACGTCCGCTCCGGAGTCCACTAACAGTTGAATGACTGATGAGTGCTTGCGCCAAGCTGCCTTTTGTAAGGCTGTCTGACCATATATGTCCTTGTCGTTGATATGCGCTCTGTCGTTTAGCAACAATTGCACTACTTCCTTATTTCCTCCCCAACTCGCCTTGTGTAACGCCGTCTGCTCGTTTTCGTCTTTTGCTCCAATGTCTGCCTTTCGCTCAATTAGCAATTTCACCACAGTGAAGTGCCCGCCCCAAGCTGCTTTGTGTAGGGCCGTCTCCCGATACCTGTCCTTCACCCCAATCTTTGCTCCACAATCAACCAACATCTGCACTGCAGCCTCGTGTCCCCACAAAGCCGCTTTGTGCAGTGCCGTTTGTCCAATTTTGTCCACCACATCGAGATCTGCTCCTTTTTTCGCCAATAGTTCTATTATAGCTACATTTGCTCGCTCAGCTGCCCAATGCAAGCCTGTTCTCCCATTATCGTCCTTACTGTTGATGACAGTACAAAGCCACTAACGCATCTGAGATACCCGACGCATCTCGAACGACCAACGCCGTTTTATTAACATCGTGATCCAAGGGCGGATATCTAAGAGACATGAAATGTGCAGCAAGGGTGGAGCAGCCACAGAGCGAAACAACCCCTGTTCATAAGAAGCCCACCAATACTTCCGTGTATCAGAGTCCTTCATGAAAAAGGGCCCTTTGTGATCGAATAACCGAACTGCTAACGATGAACAACTCCTTGCATGCTCGGGCCACCATAGTATTGAGTATCGCAACAATGCGGACTTGGACTGCCCTTTGACTAAACAGCGACTGTCTTTTTTCTGTTGCAGGCTGCTCTGCGTAAGGCAATCAAGGCACTTTCTTGCCAGCTCTAGATGTGTTTCATGCAATTTGACACGAAATATCTCCAAAGCAGTATCCCATTCTTTCTGTTCGCGCAACAAAAACTCCCGTGCTGATTGATGAACCAGACCGACTTTGCCCCCTTGTACTTTCAGCAAGGGCCCACAGAGAGTAATTGCATCACGCATTGCATGCTCCTTCGTTAGCAGATTGGAATGGCAAAGATTTGTTGCGGCCGCCAATTCTCGCAGCTCCAGAGGTCGCATCGCTAATGTCGCCCATCTTAAAATTTCCGAGCTCTTCCGTCTCTTTTCAGCTGGGATCTGCAGCAGCATACGGCTATATATAGCTGTAAGTCTACTCGGAAGAACTTTGAGAGCCTCTAGCACTTCACTGCATGTCTGTTTCTTTTTTAACTCATGCACTGCAAAGCCCACCCACAAGAATGATCCCTCAGCACGCTCTAGGAAAGCCATCTCCACAGCTGTGCGTACATCCTCGGTGAAACCAATCAACCCCGTTAGCTCTTCCACTTGGGCTACGATAAACTTTTCAATGTCTCCAGCCACACGTTCGTTGTTATCCAAGTCTAGTTTCATCCTGGTAAGTCCTTGTAGACCGGCTGTCACTCGGCTGCTGACTAGAAGTTTGAACATTGAACCACTGGGTGATGAAGACGTAGAACCAAACAATTCGGTGATCTTCTCCGTTAATACTCTGAGTCCATCGTTTTCGCATTCGTCTAGCCCGTCGAGTACACAGTACATCCTTCCAAGCCCAGCGTCGGCGATGAGGTTGCTAAAGATAAGCCACAGCGTTTCCAGACACGATAGCGTCTGCTGCGTTCTCTGCGGCGTCTCGAAGTACGGCAATATGTGCTTGACTAGCTGTGGACGCTTAGCAATAATCTGGTAGACCAGACTCCGGACCACAGCTTTAGCTGTGTTGCGCTTGTCGTCCTGGACGATGCAGAAACAGAACACCAGTTTTGTATCCTGATTGCCGTCTTTGTGCGTGTATCTCTCGAGTTCTTGCGTCAAAAAGACGGACATCATCGTCTTACCCTTGCCCGGCCCGCCTGTGATCCATAGTAGGCGCGTTTTGTCATTGATGCCGTTGTTAGTATTTCTATCTTCGTTGAGCTAGGCGCGATAGCTAGTATTTTCTCTGATCCACTCGCAAGTACCTGCCACTCTTGTGCCTTTCGCACTGATTATACTTCGGCGGTCAACGTCGGGATCCGTAAGGAAGAGGGCTTTGTGAGCCGCTCGCTCTAGTGCTTCTGGGACATATCAGTAGTGAACGTTGTGGGAAAGGATTACGTAGTGTACCTTGGGGATTTCCGGAACCATGAAAGGACAAATCTCTTGCCGAGCCTACTACGATGGTTTGTGAGTGGCTCTGAGTAGAGATTCCACTGATGTGTTGATGGTGGGGCATGTCTCCAAACATTTGGCTAGGCTGCTCGCGATGTTGCATGTCTTCTGCAAGATGCTATCAGGGCGTACCGGATATGCGATTCTGCATTTTTAGAAGACTCCTTTCCATCGGTACTACGCAATGAATATTTGAGAGACGTGTAAATATGGCTTCTTAGTGGGCGAATGCAACGGTGGCTGTGCAGGGACGAGGAGCGGGCTTGTGCGAAGCCCATGAGCTTTGCTTCGCTATTGCACGATCTCACGGCGCTTAAGGCCGCCACGCGCAGCTCATGAGCTTTTCTCGTAAGTGTCCTCCGGGAACCTACGTAATGTGACTACTCAGCCACAGCTGGAGTGACATCCACCGGGACCGCCCAAGGCGCATTTTGCCTCGCCATTACCAATCAAAAAATGAGGCTCCAAAGCGCCATTCAACAACTGTTATCGTAACTGCTTTTTAATATAACCCAGAGATATCACCACCACTAAGCTTGTTAACAACTATCTTTTAGTATAGGTTTTGACCGAGTTTTGGTGCTCTTTTTCTCGTCCTTGTGGGAAATTTCGATAGATTATTGAAGTCATTGTACAGCTCTGCAAGCGGCTTTCCGAGCCGCTTGTTTATTGGCTCCGCCTGTCCCTTACTAGCTTCAAATCTACTTGGGCTTCTCAAACTCTGTGTGAGGGCCAGAAAATGCTTCCGCCATGGTGGCTCGTCGGACCCATGTAAGACGAATGTTCGGTGTCATACGCATACAGGAAGCCGATTTCACAAGCGAGCGTGCGTTATTGTTTATATTGAATTATAGCACCTTGACATATAAATTTCTCATTCGAATGAGTGGTGATGAAGACGGCTGATTGCAAGCAGCGAGTTTGTTCTAATCAGAGCTGTTTTCACTCCAGTATCTCAGCCCCCCAAAGACAGTTGACATATGAATTATTGGCATTCCTAGTAACAACACAACAAGGTATTCAAAGAGTCAATAACGTATGAGTATCTGTTTTCTTGCACTCCAGATGAGATTAATGTAGATCGAAGACTTTGGGCTACACTCTTGTACAGAACAATGACAACGCCTCCACTCTACTCTCCATAGTAGTATGAATGTATGAGCAAAATCACGCTCGAAGCTTTTACAACACACCAACACCTCTACAATCTCACCTATCAAGGGAAAAAAAAACTCCCAAACACTCACCCACACAGATTCTCTACAACCCAGCCCCTCCAATAAAACTAACCGCCGTGCCGCCAACCTGCATCACCTACGCGCATAGCCGCCCTCATCCCCTAATCACCACCACCCCTCTCCTCCCTCAACCTTATGTCTCCCCTCTCCCACCCCATCCCCCATCCCAAACCTCAACCTCCCAGCCCTCAGCTTCCTGACCTTCTCAAAAATTTCTACACACCTTAAAAAGAAACCATGCTCCCCACTCCCCTCCTCCTCCTCGCCAGCACCCTCCCCTCCTTCCTCCCCTCCCCCGCCGCCCCCCTCACAAACTCCTTCCACAAAATCGCCTTCGACCTCGACACCATCGGGCGCTCCCGGCAAACCGCCCTAATCGAAGAAACGGCGCGCGCAGCCTACACCGCAGCTGGGATCCCTGTCAACATCGCAGTCTGGAACATGCATATACCCGAGAGTCATCATTTTGAGCGGATACTGGAGAGTGGGTTGCAGCCTATGGGGTTGGGCGGGGGATTTAGAGTAGTCGTGTTTCAGGGGAAGGGGTGGGTGAGGAATCGTGGGGTATTGGGGGATGCGGAGTGGAGGTGGAGTGGGAAGGGGGTGGTTTTGAAGGGGAATTTGGTGGAGTTTAGGGATGTGGATGCGGGGTGGTGGGGGGTGATGGATGGGATGGGAGGGTGGATGCAGAGGGTGCTGTGGTAGGTTAAAAAGAGTGTGGTGATATGTCAGAGGGGTTTTTTGTTTGGGTGGTAGTAGAGGGTGAATGATGAGAGAAAGATCAAGAGATCAAAAGTTGAGTGCTAGATAGCAAAATGTGCTAGACAGTGCAAAATATCAAAACTCCCAGTGACACCTCCAAATGCTCAAACCGTCAATGAGGACTTCGTTTCGCAAAGCATTTGTTATCGCTCAAACTCGAGTACCTTTTTGCTAGCATCGCTCCCTGTTCGATCTCTCGGCTTCATTTCATCCTCTCCTGTGCCAGTCGGTGACAGCAAGTCAGGCGGAACCTCGCCCTTTGATGCACCCACGCCAGCCGTCTCAGCACCTTCCAGAAGATCAAGGTCTTTGGCATCCACGTCTTCCTCCTCTTCTTCGTCATCCTTGCCATGTCGTGCTTCCTTGTCGAGTTCCTTTTGAGCCTCATCATACCTTCTCCTGACCTCTGTGGCAACTCGCATGCCATCATTGACAATGTTGTCAAGCATGCCTCGGAGCCCCTTACCAGGTGGTACAACACCGACACCAGCTCCACCGACAACACCACCTAAACCTGCAGCAGCGCCTTGCTTTCCAGCATTGGCAAAGGTTGTAAGGTTGTGGAAGCTAGACGCCGAAGGAAGCGTCTCGTCAGCGAGGCGGAACGATGAAGAGAAGCCAACCTCAAAGAAGTTTAGTAACGCTTCATCTGCGAGAATGACCATACGGAAGGTGGGCAGTGTGATATGAAGAGGCTTGTTGGGGTCCAGAGCCAGATTTGCCGACTTTGCTTTCTCGCTTCGTTCTTCCAGATCAGAATCCATTGTACGATTTGAGGGTGTGGGCGATAATGGGTTATTTTCCGACTTCTCAAGTCTAGCCGGTTTTGCTTTCGGGGTGCCAGGCTCAGAGCCAAAGTCTATCAGGTCGTCTTCGTCACTGTCGCCGATCGCAAAGTTGTCAACGTCATCCTTGATCTGATCCATGTCTCGGCCTGCTTGATTCGAGGGGTGATCAGGGTCGGCATATTCGAAGCAATTGCGAATGAATGCAGATACGCTGCTCAAAAACTGCTCGTCACGGCCAGCGCGCTCCGAGCTGGACCCAGAACTTACGTCCAGCGATGAAGCAGCAGGGCTTGGGTCGTGTATGCCGCGCCGCGATAAAAACAAGAGAGCCTCTGAGATCCTCAGGATACCTTCGCGGTCTACTTTGCCATCGCCGTCATCGTCGTAAAGCTCAAAGAAGTAGCTGATGTTGGACATGATGTCTTTAGTTCCCTTGACATTAGCAAAGCCAGTGACAACATTCTGCAGTGAAAGCGAGTCTGTCATGTCGACATCCCAACGTCGGAACAGGCGGCGCATGAATTCGTGGTCTGCAGGTTCCGGTCCTGAGCCCCATGGGGACATGGGCGGTCGTTTTCTCATACTATTTCCAAAATATGAATGTGCATTTTGGTTACTGCTGGCTTCAGGTGGAGAGGTTGGTGAGTCGGTAATTGCCCATTTCGCAATGCCTGAATAGGTCGTTAGCAGAGTTGCCCACATATTGCTAAAAGTTGCCAGACAGCTCACCGGCAAGAAATTCTCTAAAGGCATCGTAATCCATCTGTGTAGGACTGGGCCCAAGAGCTACTCGACCCTTCTCCGCACTACCGGAAATGCCCGTGACTACTTCAGTCGCTTTCATCCTGCTAGCCTTTGCTTTGCGCTCAGCTTCTTGCTGCATGATCTCGGCTCGCTGTTGCCGCTCGTAGAGTACGGCATAGAATCTATCGTACAGGAATCCCAGGTCGTTTAAACTCAACTTTTTGCTGTCTGGACCAAGGTTCCTTATTGATGTGCGTTTGGCAAAACTCTCTATATTCTCTAGTACAGCATCTTTATGTTTGGCGCGCTGCTCCGAAATGGTGTTTTGTGTGATACCAGCAAATTCCTTAAACGCCACAACCATGAGTTCCTGGAATCGGGTGACAGCACGCAGCTTGGGGTTTTCCGACTTTGGATGTGCGGATTCGTCAAGTCGAGAGAAGTAAGACTTCAATACGGAGATGAAAGAGCCGTCGTCTGCGGCATCGAGCAATTCCTCTCCGTTTATGCGGAGGATAGCAAGGCCGATTTGAAAGAGAACCTTTGGGCCTTCGAGGAAGAAGACGTCTAGAACACGGAAAGCAAAGATCAGAGGCATAGAGTTGATATATAGCGAAAGAAACCACGGCAAGGAAACAACGGATAGCTGTACGTCAGATTTGACGAGATGGTCCCAGAGTATGGGCATGGTCTTCTCCACAAGAGATTCGAAAACCTTTTGGTCGAGGAGGGTTCCGTACATGGTTTGCGAGTAGTAGCCGGGAAGAAGGCGATCACACAGCACAGAAAGAAGGAAGAATGCCTGTGATTCGGACATGTATCTTTATTGGTTAGAATCAAGAAGCTGCACGTCGAGGGGCACACATACATCAACAACGCTGCGACTACAATGTTCATCGCCTGGCAGTAGCCGACTTCTTCGTTTGTCCAGCTGTATGCTGTCAATACCCTTCGGAGTCTACCAATACCCTCTTCACTCTGGAAGCCTGGGTACTCGGGCAAACTCCTGTTCAGATCCTTCTCAATCTCATCTATAGCCAGCGACTCTCGCCCAGAGTATTTTTGTAATGTTTCGGTATATAGGTTCGGATTCTGAAGGCGCAGAAAAAAGGCCCCCGATGTGAGTTCCCACATTTCACCTCTTAAACGATTGGGCAGACCGACGCGGATGAGTTTGTGGAAGGTGGGCTGTCGGATCAGGGTTGCACTTCGGCCGTTGTCTGCTACACATTAATAATGCTTTTGTGCACGAACTGAGTTCAACTTGCCTTTCAAGTATTCACGCCAGAGACGTATCTTTGTCGCATCTCTAAGTTTCCTTGCATTTCCAGGGTATCTGAATATCATGCCCAAGCCTGTATCTGGGTGTTCCCTCCCCGGCTTGCCATCCGCGCCCGGCTTCTTTCCCTCGTCGTCGGTGAGCAGATACTCGGAGTAACACTGAGCGACCACCTTGCGTAGATTCTCCACCTCCTTGACACCTTCCCTCAAGCCCTTCTTGAGGCCATCGCAAAACCGCTCGCATGCCTGCCGCGAGCCGGCAAGCTGAATCGTAAGCTTCTGGCCAGCAGGCGCTTGTGACTTGGAGTCTGGTGTGCCGTTCCATGTGGTAATTGCGAGGGCAAACATGTAGCTCTGACTGTGCAGACGCTCTACCCGCCGTATACCGCATAGTGGTAGGGTGAAACCGTTGCCCGCCGGTCCCGCGCCATGGGTTTGGCCTGTGAAGCTGCTCGAGGAGCTCAAGCTTGCTGTGTTGATGAAGCTTGAGCCCTGCGTCGAGAAGCAGAGGTACTGCTCGCTGAGATGTAGTTTGCCCACATAATGGTTGCCCTGGCCGCGGTCCTTGTCGGATGTGACGTCGCCGTTACCCCTCGTAGAGTGGTGGGGTTGGAGTGTAAGCTCAGCGGTGATCTCCTGGAGAGGATTCTGCGAGTCGGGAAGTCGGAACTGGTAGCGAAAAAGGGTGGCTTTGGAGGGCCGTCGGTCTGTGGATGCGGGAGCAGCGATGGTGTTGAGCGTGGGTTCAATGTACTGTTGGGCCTTCTGCACCAGGTTCGAGATGTTGAACATGGCTTCGGCCCGGCCGCGGGTCAGAGACAGAAGAAAGTCGGTATAAAGCGGACGCAAGTCACTGCTTGTGCTTCATTGCGCGACAGGAGACGCCCTTGTTGGTCGGCTTGCAGAGGGCCCTAGAGCTTATGCAGGGCGGGAACTGGGTGGGTGGAGTGTTGCACCTGCCACAGCGCACGGCCACAGCGAGGCTGAAATCTGGCAATGACTAAGACACAGTCCGCCCGCCTTGTCTAGGATGTCCCGGCCGCCATCAACCATCTGTGGGGAATTGGGTTTGGGGCTACGATGGAGAGACACAAGCACACAGCAGATCAAGTCACGAGCACAATGGTGGGGAGCAAAGAAGTGAAGAGGTTCATCATTGCCGTCTGCCTGTAACTACCCGGGTGTAGCTGGGCGCGTACGTATTTCAACGCCACAACGAACGCGGCAAAGTATCTGCAATCTACTACTCTCTATCACATGCGCTTACGTGCAGGTGTAAGCTCCGTCAACCCGTAGATCCGCACCCTGCATTTTCTGGTTAGCAGCAGCTTGTTGATTGCATTTAGGCACTACTCACAGTAACGTATAAGCTGGCGTCGCTGGACAGGAAAGTGACAGCGCCCATCAGGTCCTCGGGACGTCCCATCTTACCGACAGGAATCAGCGATGTCCACTGCTTCTGGAGTTCTGGGTTGTCGTCGAGGATCTTCTTAGTCCTGCAGCGCCGTTAGCATCGTTTTGGTTCGTGACAAAAGATTTACGTACAATGCAGTAAGCATGTATCCAGGGGAAATGCAGTTCACGCGGATTCCTGCACCGGCCCATTCAACCGCTAAACTCGCTGCCAAGTGTCGCACTGCTGCCTTTGCAGCATTGTACGGAGCTTGTGGCTGCGGGACATTAACAATGGAGCCAGACATGCTGCCAATCATGACAATGCTTCCCGGCGCCTTCCTCTCCATGAGGTGCTTTGCCACTGCCACGGCGTATAGGTATGTGCCGTCGACGTTGACGCCCCATAGCTTCTGCATGCGGTCGTGGGGGTAGGAGATGGCATCGTAGTTCTCGGTGAAGCCAGCAGATGTGACGAGGTTGTCGACCTTGCCATGGCGCTTCAGGATCTCGGCAAAGGACTGGTTGACAGAGGTTGGACTCGAGACATCGCAAAAGTGAGCTGTGACCTTTGGTGTCCTGTGTCTTGAGTTAGTTGGAGTGGGATGTGGAGAGGAGGAATTTCCAACCTTCTCGATGCGGGGTTCTCCTTCTTGTAGACATCAACAAGCCCCTGTGCGGATCGCTCTCCTTCTTCTTTGTTCATGTCGACAATGGCAACGTCGGCACCAGATGTAACCAGTGCCTGTGCCATGACCAGGCCCAGACCTCGAGCTCCACCAGTAACGACGGCTACCTTGCCCTCCATGGAAAAGGAGGCCAGTGTGCGCTTCGAGTGCTCGCCTCCACGACCTACGACGGGATTCGAAGGCGGTAGGTCCTTCTCTTCTGGGTACTCTACGACAATGTCGTCTCGAGTTCGCGCATACTGGCCTTCGTGGTCACCACTCTCGCCAGGCTCGCCCGACGTCGTCGCTGCATTGACTGGATCGTCGTTCTGGGAATCTTTATCTAAACGAGTGGGAGAAGAAGTGAAGTATCGAATTGAAGAAATGGCTGGCTGTGCGGGTCGGAAGGCTGCTCGAGGAGCCTGTACCGTAGCCGCGCGGGCAATGTGCCGAAGTACCTGAGATCTGAACATGTCAATTGCAATTGCAATTGCAATACAAAGATGCCGCAGTCAGAGAATCGTAGAAGTAGCCCTCGCAGAAAAGGAGCGAAGAGTTCACGATGTACACAGCTATCGACACGAGGTATGAAATCATTCGGTCCTTTGGACAGCTTGAGCTTCGTGGCCCGCCGTGCTGCTGTTGGTTGAACGCCTCTGACGACAGGACATGCAGGGTCAGCTTAAGCGAGCCCCAATCGAGTATCCCGCGAAGTTTATCCCATCTACACGCATTCAATGGCATTCTCCGCTCCATCACTGTCTCCATCTTTATTACACACCGACAAGGCCAAGAGTGGATTTGCCCTGGCTCTGCCCGCCCCTTCTCCACACACACACACACACACACACACCCTTGGTCCGGAGGAGCTCCAGCAAATGCTGACCGCTGGCCACCCCCACGTTCCAAGAAGCAAATAATCATAGGAAGGCCCTTGTAGCCCGGCCAGAGCGGGGCAGCCTATGCAGCCCAGCACTGCGATTCTAGAGATTGCCTGTACTCCACTGCATACAAGCACTCCGCTTATCCGTATTGTCGCCGCCAGCTAAATATACCCCAGAGTGCGCACCACGACACGCCATGCTGGACCTGTACCTCGTCACCTTCAATGCGGCACGCGAACTCGTCGACCCGCAGGCATTGGCGCCGTCCTTCTTTGCCGCGCTCCCCAAGGAGACGCCCGTGCCAGACATTATCGCCATTTCACTGCAGGAAATTGCGCCCATTGCCTATTCATTTCTCGGTGGATCCTATTTGAAGCCCTACTTCGACCGCGTGACCACGACTGTCCAGCTTGCTGCCGACCTCCGCAACCAGGGCAGTGGCTCCCTCGAGCATGTGGCTACGCGTAGCCTGGGCATGACGGCCCTGATGCTATTTGCAAAGCCCGCCATCCTCGAGAGGATACAATGGATACAGTCGGCAGGTGCAGGCGTCGGCTTTTCCAACATGGGCAACAAGGGGGCTGTTGCGATGCGCATCGGCCTGGCGTGTCCCGGCGCCGACGACACCCTTGATCTCACCTTTGCTGCAGCCCACCTTGCGCCCATGGAAAGGAACGTGGAAGCGCGCAACAAGGACTGGGAGAATCTAGTGCGCAACTTGGTCTTTGTCAATGGCGACGAGACCGCCTACAGCTCGAGCGAACAAAGACCCCTTCTAGCCGCCTCTCCAGATGCTCCCGCTGATCACAACGGTCTTTTTACGCCTGGAAACCACGTTTTCTTTTACGGCGACCTAAACTATCGCACTAGTGACAGCCCGCCAGATGGTGACGCTCCCAAGTCCTACCCTCAGCCTACCGAGTCAGAGTCATCATCCAAACACTTTTCACATTTGTTAAAGCAGGACCAATTGATTAGAGAGAAAAACGCCAAGCGCACACTGCATGGTTTCGAGGAGCTCCCCATCACCTTCCCGCCTACATACAAGTACTCCACTTCCAAACACTCTCTAGCCGGTGAGGTTGAATCGTGGCACTGGTCAAAGCACCGATATCCCTCGTGGTGTGACCGGATCCTCTTTCTACGCGCCGGGTCTGCATCGGACCTAGAGCCCCAGATCTACACCGCTCTCCCTATCCAGCCCACCTCAGACCACCGTCCTGTTGCTCTCTCCCTGCGCGTCGAAGAAAAGCCCATTAAAATGGGCATCAGCGAAGTTTTTTCCCGTGCGCCCTTTGACATCAATCCCCAATGGAAGGCCAGACGGGATGCCGCACGACGCTGGGAAGTCATTGTAGGCGTCATGTCCTATCTCACCTTGACCGGCAAGGGCCAGATCATCCTCATCACCTTGATGGGTGCCGTAGCTGGCGGTCTGTTTTTGGCTGGGGCTTTGACTAGATGAGACTGCTCTTGACTTGTTGCCACTCGCTAGCAGTGTTCCTCCAGCTCCGCTGCTCAGCGAGATATTTTATTGTCGCCGCTGTTGGTATACCCACGGTGTTTACCTCTTCTAGAAATTCTATCATCTTGAAATGTGCCATCTCATCGCTCAACAGCACTGCAAATTTGTGCACGGCGTGCGCTGCTTTCCATGGTGCCGATATGCAGTGGGTATTGCATCGAGCAATGGCCACCATTTCCTTCAGTCCTCTGAGTATTTCTTCTTGTATGGATGCAACAACACTGTCTCCATAGGGGTACACAAATTCGATGTCGAGGTAACTAGCTGCCAGTGCAATGCGACATATCCGCAAGTGTTGATTTGCATCAGCTTGAGCAATGTCAGTCATGAAAATAGCGAGATAATTGTTATCCAAACTCACCGTGGCAAGGACCGGAGAACCATAGTTCTGGAAAGTATCCCGAAGCGTACGAGTCTTCTTTATGAAACAACGCATCGAAAGTTGCAGGTCGCATCAATTCCCATTCATCAACGAGATTTCTCAAGTACTGCCGCTCATCTGCTGTTCGATTGTCTGTCGCCATCCACTGTAGGATACGCGCATTCAACCATACTATTCGGTTACCCCATGAGGCCTCGTCTTCTGGTAGGGCCAATGCAGGTAGAATGGAGTTTCCATAATTGATGCGCAAACTCGAACGATTGAGAAGCGCTTGACAAACTTCGGAATTTACGTGAATCATGAGACAAGCCTGCACGACCGGACTAGACATATCGAGCAACCAGCCCTCGGGCCCGTGGAAAAGCTCATAAGTGGAGAGGTGGGTTTGACCCTGCGTACCCGCTGATTATTTGTCAGCCAAACATTCCACTTTCTTTGCTTTGTCACTACACACCGTGGAACTCTTCAAATGTTCTGAGAAGCATCGCTGTTACCAGCGTTGCCTCGTCCTCAATCCTGCCTTTCTCCGCTAGGTACGGAATGAGGTCCTGTAGGACCCTATCATGATACACATAAGGCCCAGCAGGGAAATGCGGGTCATGGCGCAAGACATGTTGGGCAGATGTCATGAGAATTGCATTCATAAGCATCGCATTCTCGAAAGCAAGTCTTGGAACTACTTTTCTGAACACGGCTACTGGACTTGTAATGTCGAGAGATACTGCGGCCTTTTCGATCCAGAAGCGAAATAAATATGCTTCGATTGGATCAGAGAGGGGCCAGGCTACGTCGGCAACTGAACTCGCTGCAGGGTGTGGACGTGGCGAAGGGCCGTCGGACTGTGAGTCTGCAGGCGATGGCTCATCGAGACTGGAATAATTGGAGACCGAGCCTGGAGCCGGACTCGTATGCCGTCGGGCATGCCATGGAGGAGGAACATGCCTCTGGCTGTCCGCAGATGTCTGCGCTTGATTGTCCCATGTCCCACCCCGCAGAGGCAGACGTTGCTCTCTCGTCCCGGGACTCGTCATTGCAGAGCCTGACAGTCTCCCTGATGTCCGTGAACGATTTACATGTTTTGGTGTCCTCCCCTCGCCTGCAGATCCTGAATTTTCGCATTCTTCAGCTACAAGTCTGGACTCGTCGATAAAATTCACTGCGATGCTGTGTCAGTGCTTGCATAATGCTTATCAGTCGCTCAGAAGCGACTCAACCGGTGGCTTGAACATACATTTACCCTCGGTACCAACCCATCTCTGCCCAGCAGCGAAAAAATAATCGTACTTTTTGATATCTGCTCGGGTTGCTTGACCTTCTGCATCTGGAAACACGCCGTGTCTAAAGCGGACCCTGTAATTGGTCTTCTTCGGCTGGGCGCCTGGTGACAAAGACACACTCATCCTGCGTTGCAGTATAAGAAAACGATGCGAATAAACAGCCGTACTTCCAAAACAAGGCAAACCAGGACGATTCGGAAAGAGGACCAGCAATCTTGCCAAGACAAGTAGAAGGTGCTGACGGTGCTCAATGTTTTCAACCAGCAACCAGGCAAGAGTTTGCCGCCTCAGCTGGTATTATGTACTGTGTCTGTCTGTCGCAAGCTACGCCACATCGGTAACCATGATGCACGGTGAATGGAAGAAACGGCACATGCGTATGCGACAAGAAATGCACAACACATACGTTTTCTTCTCGTTTCTCATATCAGAGGGATTTGATCATCTCCCCTTTCCCCTTTGGGCCTAAGGGCGCGGATTGCTCTTCTCATCTGCAACCTTTGTCGCGATGATTCAGCACAATGGCGGTGCAGATTGGGCGACGGCCCGATGTGTGGCCCCATGTTGTAGCGCGGACCGTTCCCGTCAGAGTGGAAGGCTTGTCGATGCTTGTGTCCAACTCTGAGCGCTATCTGGTCAACAAGATAGGAGCCACATATGCTGCTCTCAAGTTCGCCTCTTCGACAAGTTTATATGAAGCCTAGGACGCGGATTTCACTGTCGTCCTTGGGACTATGTGACCAATCGAGCACATGATTCACCGATCTACTTCTGGGCAATCAATACAGCCTATGTTGCTGCCTACCTTTTGCACCAATTGCGTGTATGCCTCAAGGGCAGGAAGAGGCAACGCGACGTCATACAACAACGGGTAGGGCTGATGTACCCCACGTCCGTCTTTCTCTCTTCCAGAAAAGCGCCACACGCGCCCTCCGCGCCTTCGACCAAAATCTGACATGTGTGAATAAGCAAGAATGATTAAAAATGCGGATTCGATCACCAGAAGGAGCCCTTATCACGCGGACATACACATTGCTGGGCGACGGGACAGGCTCATCCAGCCTTGTCGCATTATTAATCCAACACCATAGAGTTGCGTCTCTTGTTATCTTTGAGCTCCAGTTCCGCAGTACGTACATATGCATCTACAGACGTGTGTGGATTTGCTGTCAGCACCCCAAATCGCCACGTGACGTATATCAGCCTTGCTGACATCCTCGACAGCGAAGCAACCACCAGTATCAATGACCACATTGGGACACCGCCTCCCTTATTCCCGCTGACAGCAGGGCAAATGGCATTTTTAGAGCCTCAAGCTCCCCTGTTCCCCAGTCCCGTCAGCAAAGCGAAAAAAAGGTACCTGTTTGTCAGCTCTAAATACAGCACCTCCCCCGCGGAATTACCCCGCAAACCACTAATCGCACGGAAAAGATAGTACGAAGGGTTTAGGAAAATGGTCGGGCGCTATCTTTAGCAGAGGGTAAGGGAGGTGGTGACTAAGTCTGTTATCTCCCCTGGCATACATATGAAGTGTACACCCTACGCTATCCGAATATCGGTCGGCACAGCCCTAAAGCCATGGCAAACCGCACACCGCGGCATTCGCGCCTTTCCCCCCTCCTAGCCACGCAAACGCACATTTCTCCCTGAAGCGAGGGCAGTAGGAGGAGTCATGTGTGACACCTATCTTTTGAAGATGTGATGGCGGGAGAGGACTGTGGCGCGCGAAAGAGGGCAAGCGGCTTGCTTAGAAAGCGTCGGTGGGCCGAGGGATACCCGAAGGCTGTGATATACGCGCGTGCGCGTGCGGTTTGGGGTAATTAAGATTGGTTGGAGGTAGATTCGACGTGTAAGACTACTGTAAGAGTACATGGATATACCGAAGTTATGTTTTCGTGATTAGTTGCTGTACGATTGGCTATTGCAGTATTTTGAGGGAGTGTCGTGAGTGATGGAGATACAGGAATGAAGAGGTAGGAATTACATGTTTCATTTGGAGAAAGATAATTCATATGCATGTTCTCAATACCCTAATCATTTTTTGTAAAATTTGGGAGTTAGTTATCTGGAGGAGAAGATGTTTCTTATTCGAGGAAGCTGATGTTTCTTGTGTATAGTGAGCAGGGGTCTGTACCCTACGTCTACATACCAAGGAATATCTCACGGTCAGCTATAGCAGTACTTCCCCCTTATGCACAACTGTCTTATTCATGCACAAAGCCGCGAATACCTAAAGTCATATGCACGCATAAATGCATAACTATGCAGCCCTTCCCAACTTACCTAGTCCTCAAATTCCAGCCCCACTAATCCCTTCACCTCGGCCCATCAACCCGTCCATCCCACATCTATACGTAGTCCCAAGAACTACTCTTCAGCCATTACATCGTCCATCGCCACAATGCACAAAAACCCCTCTTTTTAGACTCTCTCCATCTCCACCGCAAGACAAAGTCTAGATTCATTTCCCATCCTCGGAATGACGTCACCACCACTCTCCACCACCCCCTTAGCGCCTTCCCCAAGACCAACCCCCCTAACTAGCATTAGTCTGTAGTCTCGGGAAAAGGACAAGCCGGAAAATGGCACAAACACCAAGTCGACTAAGCCGACTGCGAGTCAGTTGTGTGGAAATATGGCTTTCGTAAGTATTGCTATTAATATCAATACATCATGTAGACTTAGAACGCTAATGCATCGCAGATGGCCGGAGGTAAAAGAAAATACGAGGCCGAAAAAAAGTAGAATTTGTATTACCAGTCGACCGACTAGTTCGCGGACAAGATTGTGGTCTAGTACGGTACTATCGTCAGTAAGTTCGCGTGGACAAGAATAATTTCAAGCTCCTAGACCACAACAGCGCCAGCACGTACTCCTTTGCCGCCAACTAGAAACAGTGGCAAAACGTGGGCCACTACACTTGATTGCAATAAGAAGTGGTGATTACTTCCTAACTCAATTTGTGGCAGGGCCGGAGGCGTAGAAGGTACTGGTCATAACCTTCCTGGCTTCTTCGTCACTCCACTCTGGCTGCTCCCGGTAGTGGATATTGTTGATTGAGCACTCTGCCACAAGACCATTCTTGCTTGGATCGGCTAAGAATCCATCCACAGCGCGCACAACGGTTGAGAGAGGCGTCATTAACTTCCGCATCGCATCTGTCACTAGCACACCACTTATACCGGTATCAACCGCGCCTAGCATATCGTTAAACGGATTCTCATAGGATGAAACTAGCTGTGCATCCACATACCTGGGCATATACAGTTGACAGTCATATGTTCCCCTTTCGCTGCGAGCGTCTGGGCTAGGGTTCTAGTTATGCCGACGACCTAAGGAAGATTGTCAGTGCCTGAAAAGTAAGCATATTTGTGTCTGGGCCTCCGTGGGACTTTACCCCATGCTTTGCAGCTGTGTACATCGGAAGCTGGAGTGACGGATAGAGGCCACCCATACTCGCTGTTGAAACTAGCTTCCCAATTCCGCCAGGATTCTTGCGGAAGTAGTGGACTGCAAGGTATGCCGAGTAAACTACACCAGTCAAGCAGATGTCAATGACTGAGGTATCCGGTTTCACGGGCGCGCCATCTTCTCGTTCCTTGGCCGGCTCGTACATATTGGTCCTGTCGAGAATGCCCTTGGGTTTCCGTCAGCAAAGAATAAAACATGAAAAAAAAGACATGAACCACAACAGCGAAAGACAAAAGGGTAAATCTGACCGCATTGGCAAATACAAAATCCAGTCACGACCATTGCTTCCACGTCGCGACAAAGGCGCTGGCCTGCTGGTCGTAGTCCGAAACATCAGCGCGCGTAAAGAGAACCTTCTCCTCTCCAAGATCCCGTGCTGCTTTCTTCCCGCTCTCTTCGTTGTAGTCGACAATCATGACGTTCCAGCCTTGCTCAACAAGGTGCTTTGCAACAAATAGCCCTATACCCGAGGCACCACCCGTAATGAGCGCCCCCTGGGCAGATGCCCGTTCAGTAGAAGTCATTGCTTTTCAATGATTTGAGGGAGTCTTGTGAAGGGGGGAGAAGTAGGCGAATGACCCTCTAACCATGGGACAGAAAAGAAACCACGAGCGTGTTTGCAACCTTGTATGGTGTCAAAAACGAACTATATATGTACGTGTACAAAACTCTGGCCGTCGCTATCACTCATACTTACCCACACTCTACCTTGAACATTCCTCTCGGGCCTTTTTCCCCACACGAGTATAGTACTACTAGGCTTGGCATCTGCTCTACTGGACTACATTGTAAGTAGCAGACCCCATGCTGTCAAAACGCCGTGAAAAGCGCGAAAACAACGGCATGTAGTTAGAAGCCAATTAGAGCTCAAGACGGATGTGTCGGCCAAGAGTGCTTCACTCTACGGACGAAAAGATTCTTAGTGCTGTAAAATATTATAGGGTTATAGTCTGTCAGCTTTTAATGGCTAGCACTACGTGTTCTACGTCCTTTTGCAGTTTTATCCTTGAAAGATATGAGAAAACGATGTGCTGAGTATATTCTTAGTATGATTGTGGTGTCCCAAAGCTCCGAAGCTCCCCTTTCCTTTCCCCCCTCCAGCGCATTATCGATTTTTGGGTACGTAGCGTACTCGACCCTCTTTTGGCCTCCAGAAAATGCCGTCTCACCAGACAAAAAGGGAGTTACGTATACACAGTGCAATACAAGTAGCAAATACTAGCTAGAAAGTAGGCTGCAAAGTCCTATACAAGCCCCATTCCCCCCTCCCCCCTTTTATCCCTGTTTACACCATTCGAACACCGTTATCCATACAACCACCACCACAGATGTTTTGCTCGAGAAACACATGAATAGGAGGAGCGTTTACTTGGCAACTAGCTACTACTCTTACTCCCCCCCCTTTCTATGGACCAAAAAAATATCAAAGTCGGATGGATAGTGATGAGAAGAAGAAAAAAACGGACTAGGTGTGCAAGTTTGGTACGCCGGAAGATGGGGGACGGGGGACGGGGACGGAAAGTGGCGGGAAGACGGGAACTACGGAAGCTCACCTCCTCCTTCTCCTCCTCCTCCTCCTCCTCCTAAGATCGACGAGAAACGGATTTTGTTACACTACGTACGAATTCTATGTTTTGGGCGGACGAAAGCGTCGGTGGCTGGGTGTGGTGATTCCTTATACACTGCACAAGTATAGTGTTACATACAGAGTACACGTTTGCGGGTTAGTGCGGATGTGGTCGCCGCTGACAGACTAAAGGGTTGTTCGCTAAGCGAAAGTGTGGGTGAGAGGAACTTGTGTTAACGGCGGTGTTGGTCGGGGAAATGGGGAGGGGGTGGGCGGCGGGGGAAGAGAGCGTGATTGTGGGGAGAATTGCCACGATGAACTACCACGTATACACGATGAAACGCACGAGAAGCCTGCGAGTTTCTGCATGGTGGTTTGAGGGAATTGTTTCCAGCCATACGCGTGCTTGCATGCTGAGTTGGGCGCGTTGGGCTCTTGTGTTGCTCATCACGAGGGGGGGAGGAAGACGCATGTGTTGTACACATATGTAATGTAATGGCGTTGGGCAACGGGGGGGGGGACACACCCCTCGTCCCATGGAAAGCTGTATGCCGGCGTACAAGTTGACATGGCAACTCTTTTTTTGTGCCGCCGGTCGGAACTATTGTGAAGGCGGATCTGCAATGCGCAGTAGGGGGAGAGAAAGACAGGATGTATGGGCAGGTGTGCATAAGCTTTGGGCAGGGAGAGTGTGAAGAGCACCGTACATGCACTGCCGGAACAGGGACAACCGTGGCTATTGCTGCCAAGGCAGGTTTGCAACAAAGTAGAGCGGTGGACTGACTAGAGACCTGCGGCATCAGTTGCCGTGGCTTGTGTTATCCCCACCCTTCGCACGGCTGCCCATTTTTGCAACACCAAGATTCATGCTTTTGTCTTCTTGGCCAAGGGGCGCTTGTGCGCATGGTCATGGCGTCGGCTCGTCCCAAAGCGGAACCAGAACGACTTTTGCGGTGCCGAAGCGGCGACACCTTCGGAGCAGAGCACCACGATCTCTGCTTAGTACTATTTTCTTCCGTAATCAGCCTCGTAAAACTCTACTAAAGTAGATCTCTTGAACTACCACATACGAAATAAACCGTAAATCTCCACGATCAAACTCTACGCCAGATCTTAACGGCCCTCTGTGCACAACTACGTATTTTTACTTCCCTTTCACACGGAAGCACGCACATTGGGACTACCTACTTTTACCCAGCCACAGACGTCACTTTGCAGCGGCCCTCCGTCTGTTGCGCTGCACAGCGACTCAACCTACTCGGTTCAAGAAAAATCCCACCTTGCATGGCAAACACGTTCTAGCCGCCCCCCCTTGCGATTGCGCCCTCCCTGTGACCTACTCCGCGGCCACTCACGTTGGGGGGAGGGGGACGCGATCACCAGCCAAAACTGCGATCGCGGCGCTTGTCTAGACCACATGCTCTCCCCCCTCCCCCCAGCCAGGCCCCTCTGATGTTGCATCTTATTGTCGATCTGCGTGTCTGGACTCTATGTCTCTTGTCTGTTTTTTTTCATGCTGGCTGGGCTGGCCCTGCTCTTCCATGCTCTCTCCCTATGTGGAGTCCTCTTACGCTCTTCAGGTACCTGGGGGGAACAAAGCCGACGCGGAACCGCAGTTCACTCTCTCTCTCTTTTTTCGCCTCCCTTTCTACCTAACGTTTTGGTTCCCGGGAAAGGGAGGGAGAGGGGACGGCACGCTAGTTCAGAGAATTTAGTGTCAAAAGTGATGGGCGCTGCGGAACTACTTTTGGATACGGATGCGACGTAGGCCCTTCGGCGTCGCTTTTTTTGAGGGGGTTTTTTGCTCGTAAAAACGTGTCATGCCGTGATTATACCGTTTTGTTTTCCGCGAAGGCCTAAGCAAAAGGGAGGATAATAGCTCGGGGAATAAAAAAAAGGGAGAAAGGAGTGATAAAGGACAAAAAGGAGAGTGAGGCGAGCGGTTCGGGGACCTCGTGTTCTAGGCGAGGCTGTGGGGACGGAATCCTGGCCTCTATCTTTTTTTTTCTTTCTTTGCATATCTGTTCTTACGTATGGCTTCGCTTTCTGCTCGCTTCTTTGCTATCCCCGCAAAAAATCAACACGCAAGGGAAAAATAAACGAGGCTGAATATTGGGGTGAGAGGGTCTTTGCTGCAAGTCATGCGTCACGCGTAGCGGGAATAAAGTTCAGAAAAAAACTTGGTCAGGTGAGGTGGGTTCAAAGACGTTGGAGTGCATTTGGTGTGATTGTGTTTCATTGCAAGTGCAATAGGGAAAGAGAGAGCTCGCGCCTCGGTTTCCAAACCGACCCAATCATGGGTATATGCCAAGTTTTCCTCCAAGAGTAGCCTGTATTGGGGGCGGATGGGTGCATGGCCCCAATCGACGCCACATCATGCACACCCTGTCTGCCCAAAACGCCTGCAACCGACTCTTCCCGAACAGAAGAAAGAACAAGAAAACAAAAAATGTGAATTGAAAGTGTAGCCGTGTATGAATACAAAGTGTATAGAGAGAAAAGACAGGAGAGAAGGAAAACGTCCAGAAAATCTCGCATGCCCGTGTAAATGCTAACCAAGTGCGCTGTCCCGCGCCGGTAATCCCCTAGGATAGGCCAAAGCCAAAGTCGGCCCAAAAGGTGGGAGAAGGAAGTGTTGCCAGAACACCTGTCGTCAAAGTCGCTAATGTCTGAATAAAACTCGTATTGTCGTGAAAGGAGGATGAAGTTGCATGTTGCTTCGCAAACGGACTATTGTGTCCTTGTTGATGTCGACGAGTTGTTGAGTTGAGATAGAGACGCGAACGAGTTTGTCATTGCCGAGTAGGCAGCTGATGGCAGTGCGTTGGTTGAAGATGTGGATGAGGCACTGTTGCTTCGGACTTGAAGGTTGAGAGTGTGGCAGCTGTCGCATCGATCGTTGAGGCGGTTGCAACGGCCTCGGCAGCCTCGCTCGTAGTTGGCGCAGGAGAACATTGTGATGTTGAAAGGGTTGAGGTGTTGTCGAGTGTAGTGATGGATAGTGGTAGCAGTGGTAATGATGACGATGTGATGTTGTGGTAGCGTAGAGTGGCTGCGTTTATGTATTGCTCGGATTTAGTAGCGTGTTGGCCTTTAGGGAAATCTTCAAGCCGAGGGCGAGACTTCGTAATATATGGGGCAGACGATAGTGAACGCCCGATGATGTAGACGGGCAGTTGCAGATATGCAGGGTAATTATTGCGTACTTGGGCCGAAAAAGTAGCCGTAATCGATGGTGTCAGTTGGCGTCGCTTGGGTGCATGCAGAACGGGCCCAATATAGTGCCTTCAGTTGCCGAATCTAGCCAGGGAGAAAATGGATAGTCGGGCTGACAGAGTCGAGAGATAGCAATAAATAGGATTGATGTGCGAGCAAGATGTGTATGTGTGGGTGTGTATGTGTGTGTGTGTATGTGTGTGTGTGTGTGTGTGTGTGTGTATGTGTGTGTGTGTGGACAGGCGGCTTATATCTTGCTTGAGCTTGCAGATTAGGAGGAAGTTGCAGGCCTGGAAGCTAGTAGTGCTATCTCTTATATCCAGACCTGACGTACTATATGAAGGCAAAACCTTCCGTAACGCTGGAGGCTGCAAGAGGCTCATGACAGTTGACGCGTCCAAGGGAAGAGTGTGTCATCGTAGATTATACAGTGGAGAGACCCGCGGCCAGACTGCACTTGGCCAGTGCGTTCTCACTCGTCAGCCCAGGGTCTCCGCCGAGACCCTGGCCTCGTTGCCCATCGACCCAACCCAGCGCCCAAATCTTGATTTCTGCCAAAGCCGTGACTTCCGGCAATCATCATCCTGTGGCTTGCACCAAGCCATCCTCTCACCGGACTTGGACGGCGTACAAACCTACATACGTACCCAATACTCGCCCCGCCGCGAAGACTGACGTTTCCCGCCATTTGGTGACTCTGACATTGTGCTGGCAGCCTGGAAGGGGACGTGCCATACCAAGCGACTGTTTCAAGCGACGATGTGCTACAGGGACCGGGCTGGTAAGCTATGTTTCGCACAATTTCTCTCAGGCGGCCTTACGGGGCTGAGGGCTTGCTGTGTACTTGCCCACCGCAGAAACGTGCATCTGTATTCGTCCTCACCTTCGTCCAGGCGTGCCAGAAGCCTCTAGAGCACACCTAAGCCCTTTGCGATTACGCAGTGCCGCAGTCTAGGCGTCTCACCCTTCACATGTCGCTCGTCTGCCATGACCTCTCCTGACCTTATTTACCCGGCCTGCAGCTTACAAAGGTCAACAATTGCCGTCAAAAGGCACCAAATCTCGGACTTTGATAACGATTCCACGTCCGATCTCTGCCGCGTGGGTGCGGATGCGGACTGCGGACCCTCCTACCGCTCTTCGCCACTCCTCACCATGTCCCGTTCGCGGCTCGAGGCATTAATTATGAGGATCAGCGTTCCCACCTATAGAACCAGACTTCCGCCTTGTGGCCTTACACCGCATGTCCGACACACATCCTCCGCACAATCTGGCCAGATTCTGTGGAGCGTGCAATCTTTCTGCTGCTGTGGAAATTTGGTCCACGCTAATACCTGGTTCGCCTGGATCCGTAGCCACGCAACCATTCCCATACTCTTGCTTGTTGGCCAGCCAGCCAGCCCCGTTATTTCCGCGCGGCCATATGCACCTTTTGTTTCTTTTCCCATGGGAAAGTCGCTTTGGGGTCGGTGTGAGCGACCCGATGAGCTGGGCGAGACTACTGCTGGCAATCAACGGTCTGATATCTTGTCACGTGAGTAGGCAGACAAGATTGTATCCACGCCACACCCTCGCCACGTGTTTCTAGTGGCCTCTAGTTTCATTTTAAAAGCACCGACTAAGATAAAGCCGTTAAAAGCATGCCATATATCATGCGTCTTGTTAACCTTATCCTCTAAGCTTTGTCAAAAACCATGGCCACTAAGAATCACCAGTAATAGTGTATTGCTCTTTGACTTTGGTACGTACGATATCTCGTACGACATCCCCTATCGGCCCTTGGAGGCAAAAGCCGAATTTGCACATGCTTGGAGAGTGATCGGGAAGCTTCGACATTCTTGTTATGTTGACTACTGCCGTGTACTACGTTTCGACTATTTCGAGCTCCTCGGCCTTATGAGAAAACTAGGTAAAAAGAGAATGTTACCATTGCAATGGTGCAACTACCGACAATCAACATGATACAACTTGACAATATTGTTCGCTTACTTCTCTCACCCGTAAGCCGGCAGATGCGTACAGCTTCGCGCAACTACTTACAACCTTCATTTTGTGACGATTGACTTACAATTAATGCGATGCTGAAAGTGCATGAAATCGCTTGAACATGTTCGAATTCCATGAACTGACACGCACATATGGATGATCACACGTGCAAGTTTGGCTGTTGGGTTAAACTCAGCGATTGAACTACAGGTTGCGTTCGGGGTGAGATTAGGTTCCGTCAAGAAAGTAAGAGCACATGGCGGCATTGCGTAAATATATCGATTGCTCCGTAACAAAATTCAAGGCGTCAATCCGAGAGTATTCTACTATCAGCCTATGGAGGCGTTGGAGTCGCCATCACCGGTGTCCGCCAGTAGGCATGTGCTTCCATAGCAGGGGTGGCTGTCGAAGAGGTGTCATCAAGGCATCTGCCAAACCATCCTTTAGTAGTACAGGTCGTCGTGGTTGGCTCACTGGATGTAGTCGTAATAGTAGCAGTGGCCGTAGTGGTTCCTGTTGTTGTTACGTCTTTGCAACCAAACCAGCCAGGCTGTACAAGTTAGCAATCTTTGCAAGATTGGTCAACCAGGGATACCTACAGTCTGACAAGTGCTTGTACTCGTTGTAGCAGTCGATGAGCTAGACGATGTTGTTGACATCATGGTAGTTGTCGCATCCCGGCATCCCCACCATCCAGGCGTCTGGCATGTTTCTGTCCGGGTTCTTGAATAGGTGGTGCTGGTTGCTGTTGAGCTCGTTGTCGGCTGCTTATGTGTGCCGTTTTCGAACTTCCACAAGTAACAATCAACACACCCTACATCCTCTTCCAGACATGTTGCCGCTTCGTCGTATTTCATGTAAACGTTCTCGATGGCGTACCTCAAGCTGTGCGTCTGTGTGCTTTGCCTCCAACCCCAATCTTTAACCACGTCGTATGCACACTTCCTTCCGGTATGGCAAAGGGTTTCGAATGCATAGCCGCCAATTGAGCAAAAGCTTGTAGCTCCATTACAAGTTCCCATGTACACCGGGTCAGCTGTGTGCCCAAAATGAAAGACTCCTGTATCTTTGCTAGGTGGAGCAACGTCACTAGCTGCCGGTAGTCCTAATCGCTTCGCTGCCAGAGCCTGGGGATACGCCTCAAATGTCACAGCAGGAATGCCATGTTGGAGACTGATCAAAGATGCAAGTACTCCACCTAAACTATGTCCTGTCGTCATTACGTGAGAATTCGGATAGAGCTTCATCACTTCTTGATAGAGCTCAAGAGTTGCGACATAGTACCGGTTTGGCTTCCGCAGCTCGCCCTTTACACATTGTTCATCGCAGGTATAGGTACCCGTTTGACAGTCACACACTTGGCGCCACAGGTAGGTACCACCCTGACCGCAGCAACAGGATCCGTAAAGGTTGTCGTTTTCCTTGTCGTGCACAGAGGTTCCGTTGCCTTCGAACATGGCTACCGTAGTTCCTTTAACGGCCAGAATGATGGTGGAGTTGGTGTCATCGCTGAATACATGGCCGCGGATGCCGCTATCATCCCAACCGAAGGGAACGGAAGTGTCATAGTCTTCATCCACATCCATCCACCCGGGGTCATCGCGGCCGACCTTGTACGCATCCTCTGACATGTTTGCAAAACTGATGATGGTTTCCTTATCTTTGATATCCGGACCCGGGATGTCTTCGGCCATCCAAATGGGAGACATGGGTATCTGGCTATCATAGCTGTTGAACGATGGCCTTTGGATCTTTACTGGTGCTGTCTTGATGGCGAAGGGTCCGACATGAGAATCAACACCGGCAGCTGCAAAGTGCTCCGGTGTGACATCAAACCTTCTCGCACGCGGCCCAGGTTGGCCGACACCATGATTTATGACATGTCGCAATCTGAAGCTGTTTGGCCTCGGTGATGAATTGGTAGTTGCCGCGTCCGCTAAAGCCGTGGACCCACGGGAGTGGCCAAAGCCGGTATAGGCCCAAAAGATACCCGCTATCAGAGCGAACTGCACAAGGATACCAACGGCAAGGAGAGAACGCGAGGGCCTGCCTCGAGTATTATGAGATGAAGTGTAAAATGACATGATATGGGAGCACTACAGGAGAGATGAAGGGGCGAGTGCTGAGGGTGTTATGATAAGCGCGTCGACGACGGCCAAGTCGCCGCCTTCCGCACGGTCGTGGCTCGTGATCGAGACGCTACAACCAAACAGGTTAGTCGGCTTTCCACGTCATCTGCTTTCACCCACGCGCACCGCTCATCTGCTGCCTGGACATTCTGTTATCTCATGTACGATCAAACTCAACGCTTGCGGACGGTAAAGGACTACTCTACTGTCAAGACTTGCAGCGTTGTACTGGCATGGTAGCCTGGGCATCCCGAAAGCGTAAGAAATCGATGCAAGCTAATGCATCGTGTCCGTCTCCAGCCTAAAAACAAGCTAATAATGTTCGACTGCTATCTAGCTGTGCTTTTCATTTACCAAACATTTTTGGATTTTTGTTGTGCACGACAAGTCCAGATTACGAAATGACGAGGTTCAGTCCGTGTAGGTAAAGCACTCATGTAGACCGAGAAGCGGTGTTTGCAGGAGAGCAAGAACACCCAACTATTTTACTAATGCTGTTGAGCTATGTTGCGAAGTTCGGCGGGGAAAAAGCAATGCCACTATAATTACAACGAGTTGATACCTCGTAGGACTCTCAATATTAGTGATCCTCTTCTCAGAGTAAAGACAGGTTCCTCTTGTGATTCGTCTTCAAACGCCAAGCCAGATTCAAGGATTTCATGCTGGAATGTAGATGATTTTGAATCACCAGCTATTGTGGGTCCTCTAGTCAGCCACTCAGCCCGACTAGTGAAACGTATAGGAGATGTCGAGCCATACGGGAAGATGTTTCTGGTATCGAGACACCTGAAAACCCGCTTTAACAAGCATGCTATCAGTTGGCACAATATCTGATGTCGTGCTACCGCTTGTGGTGGCTCCGTGTCATGATATCGTAGATCCGGAACGTCTACTTTAGCGAATCATTTTCACTGTCCGTCCGTGATGGTTGGGGACGAAGATGAGCCGGCAGCTTCCGAAATTGGAGAAGTCTAATACAGGATGCCGAACTGCTGAGGTTTGGTGGTGTTTAGTATTACCACTGATTGCACCTTCTGGCCCGTAGTGCGTTACTGTTTGCTGTGAAGCCTCCACCCTTACACACTCATACTTTGACACCTCTACGTCGCTTCTGCTTTCGAATCCTCAGCGTCCGGACAAGATTGACGATAATCATGACCGCCATGATGGCGGTGATGGCAAGAATACATGCGAGCGGCGCCAGAATAGAGAAAACCGAAAAGACGAAGGATGCCATACTAAAGGAGTGGTTGTCTCCGAGGGACTGTGTGGAGAGCCCGACCTGCATCGCCGAGAGGACAATCGTCGTGTATGCGAACCAAGTGATGAGGCTGTTGATATTCTCCCGCATGAACGATCCATACGTGGTACAGCCGCTAAGATACCCACGTATCTCTCCCATGACCAAGCGGTATATCCAGTTCAGCCGCCCAAGACGTAGCTCGCCATATATGAAACGTTCATTGATGCCTATGTGGCCTTCCATGATATTTACCGACGGAGCGAGGGCCGAGTTGAAAGGTACTGCTTGAGGCAGGGTGCAGATAATGTCGCTCACGAGCGTCAACCACACGGCCCATGTTATCTCTTTGGGAATGAGTCCATGGAAGATAGCCAAGTTGTAGTCGACCTCTCGTTCGATGAGCGCAACATACGATAACATGAAACCAAGTGCTGTCTTGTACAAATGTGGACGCGGACAGATTTCGGTTTGCCAGAATACCTGGCAAAAAAGGAAACGGGGTAATGGCTTAATGAGTATCGAGGAGGACTTGGAAGAGGACCAGATGAGATGCAAATCTAGTTGCTCCGTCACCATAATCTCCCTTCCTTTGACGATCTGGTAATGGAGTGGTCGGGGTGCTGTGGGGAGTCCGACAAGCCATAGCCAGTTATGTATCTCGTTCAACCTCCTGACATTGAGTTCGATATCAAGAAATGCGCCAATATCGGCGCTGACAGGCTCGACCCTATAGTTTTTGCGGAACGTTGCTGGTAGTAAAGGCACCTCTGGCTGTACGATGCCATTGGGATTTGAGGTTTTCAGGGGCGCCGTGCGAAATGGCACAAGTAGCTGTTCACTCGCAGCTTGCGAATACATTTTTTCGAGCGACATTCGATCGAGGGGTAATCGACGGTCTTGCTAGAAGAGAGGATAGTAGCACCAAAGAGAGCGAGACGGCGCAATCATCTAGAAAACCATGGCGCGCCGCGGATGCCCACAGTGCCACAGCGGCAGAATGGTGCGGGAGATTTCTCGCCTAGCCCTGTCTCGTAAAGCTGGGAGTTGTTCCAAATTGCCGAGCTTAATTGACATTGCTATACCAAAAGGGTGCACGCCAGTGCTGACAAACAGAGCGACGTCTTTCTCCTTTGGGAACTTTCGCCCCCAAATTCTTTCCGCCCCCAACATCAGGGCGTAAGTAAGTATATGCCAAGGCCTAGGTCCAATATGGAAGAGCCTCCGAATATTCCAATCGCGCATTTCTTCTACGACAGATAACGAAAACAAAGCGATCTTTGCTTTTCAATACACACTGCAAACTCGTAGATTAAGTGTTCGCGATGGCTTCGGCCGCGAAAGCTCCGCATTCGAAGTTCGATGCCCAGGTTAGTAGTGCCAATCTGTCTCTATGCAGTTGCTGAAGAGATAGTCTTTCAACCCCGGATTGAATGTCGTATATCCAAATGATGAACAATCGTCGGTCAAGTCGTCGGCCAAGGTCGAGTATGTCACCATGCGTGCCATTTTGAACTTGAATAACAAATGCTTGCAGAATCATTGCCATCCCTGGCCTAGGGGCGGACCCTGAATACACATGGAAGAAAGACAAGGTGCATTGGCTGCGAGATGCCAACATGCTGCCAAAAAAGATCCCACATGCCAAGATTAGCGTCTTTCAGTACCAGTCACAATGGTTTGGAAAGGGATCTGTCGATGAACGGATAGATAATGTGGCAAACAAGCTGCTTCACAGTCTAGATCGCTCAAGAGTAGTGGGTGTTGAATGCCACCTCATCTGATTCCCTGCTGATATCCATCAAGAACGAAGCAAAAACACCTATTATCTTCATTGCTCATTGTCTGGGTGGCATTATCTTGGAAAAGGCTCTACTCATGGCACGGTCGCGTCAAAGAGACTTCCCAAATGTCTACCCTTGGGTTGCTGGCTGCTTCTTCCTAGGTACGCCATTTCATGGCACATCCAGTCAGTCAAAAGCACTAATTTTGGCATCTATGGCTGAGCTTGCTGGCTGGGGCACTCCATCATCCCTTCTCAAAGTCCTTGAAAAAGACTCAGAGATCCTGCGAAGTATGCTTACCGAATTTTCTTTCATGGCGAGAGATGCTCAGATTCGGCTACTTTGCTTCTGGGAAGAAAACGACAGTGACCTCGTCAACTATATGATCAAAGGTATCTCGTGGCTCAAAAAGAAGGAGCGCATTGTTGATCAAGATTCTGCAACCATCGAGTCATTTGAGAGCCTCTCCCTCATGTCGGATCACTTTCAACTGAACAAGTATCCCGGACCAAAGGATGGCAACTTCACTGCTGTATCCGACGAGATCAGAGAAATAGCAAACAAAGCAGACAGTATCATCAAAACGCGCCAAAATATGCTTCGGCAATCACAGGTAGATGACCGCACGTACCATAGTATGATAGATGCTTTAGGAAAAGGATTTGTGGATATTGAAGCAGCCATGAAGGGCTCCTACCGGGAAGCGAAAAGCGTCAAACTCTCATCAATTCTGGAACTTGCCAATTTCCAGCAATGGAGAACTTCGGATACCAATCACGTTTTCTGGATTCATGGCAAGGCTGGAACAGGTCAAGGTGCTATCGCATCTTCGGCTCTCGAGTACCTAAAGCAAAGTGTTGACTACAACTCATTAGTTGTATCTTTTTACTGCGACCAAAGTGACAGGATGAGGCGCACTTTGAAAGGGTTGTTACAAATCATTATTCGTCAGTTGCTAGATATTGACCAAGACCTTGCACGCCACCTCCTCCTGGACTCTCAGGGCAGCAGAGACGTCGCGAACCAAATATTTGACCCGGAAGAAATGCTGAAGATACCTGCACTGTGGACGGCCCTGCAAAAAATGGCCGAGGATACCCGCAACTGAAGGATATACATCATTGTCTATGGCGTAGAGCAACTAGCGGAGGATTCATTGGAACACTTCCTTGCATACATGGGAGGAGCGATTGAGCCCACAACTGCGACCCACAATGACGGAGATTTTCGGCCTATCAAATGGCTTCTACTTAACCGCAGTGGTCGTCCGAGCATTGAGAAATGCTTGAAGGGCAAGGTCCCAGAAATTGATCTTAACGATGCAGACAACTCCGCTCAAGTCAGCGACGACCTTAAAGCACACATATCTGTGCGTGTGGACGAACTTGGCCTTCCAGCTTCTTTGGCATATTTTGTGAAACGTCACGTTTACCTTCGCGCTGAAGACAACTGGATTTATGTCAGTCTCGTCGTACGAGAATTGAAAAACGCATGGAAACCAGGACGTACGCACTATGCTGAGATTAGGAAGCTGCTGGAGTCATTCCCGTATGGTCTCACGGACATGTTTGAACACATCCGAAAGCGGATTCTCAGCCCACAAGCCGAAGGATACGAATACACAAAGGAGATACTGCGTTGCCGAGTCCTATCATACATAGCCCCAATGATGCGAGAGCTTGCCGTCATGGCTGGATTGCCTCATGACGACCTAGAAGATCTTGAGAAGCTGAAAGAATACATCGTGCGATGTGGAGCGTTCCTTACCTTGAGAGGCAATGACTGGGATCTGGACAACAGTACTGTTGAATGGATCGATATATCTGCTGCAGAACACCTTGCAGTATACGCCAAGTATGATCTTTCGTTGGACCTCGACGATGTGCAGCACGGTATCATTGCTCTACGTTCATTGGAGTACATTTATCAGGCCATCGAGGTACAGGATGTATCTGTCGACGATACCGAGCAAGAAGAGATTGAGGACGCCGTTGATGCAGAGAACGCACTACATGAAGAAGACACTGACACTGATGAATCAGACTCTGACGATATGAGTGATACATCCTCAGACCAGGGAGATGACGAGAGCCAAGACCTACTTGATGTCGACCTCAGATATCCCGTTCGTTATTGGGTGGAACATGCGAAACGGGCGCCGCCCGATGTTCTCGAGGAATTCAACTTTAACCACCCATTTTGGCAGAAGGACTCGGAAGCTCGTCAGAAGTGGTGGAATACTATCCGGGAAGTACACGGTATGGAAGGCCAGCAAGACATTTCCTCCCTTCACGTGGCAGTGATCCTCGAATTTCCTGCTTTGGTTGATCATCTCATAAACCTCAATGGAACCCCCAACGTACATGAGCAAGACTCCTTAGGTTTTCAACCTCTCTTCTATGCTTGTAACAACGGAAACGAAGAGATCATCAATATTCTGCTTGGCGCAGGTGCAGATGTCGATTTCGTAAGCTCCGATGGAAGCCCAACAGCATTGCATGCTGCCTGCAGGAATGGCCACTACGATGTTGTCAAGATATTACTGGACCGTAACGCTAACGTAAACTCTATATCTCCTGAATATGGAACGGCGCTCTATGCAGCTGTTGGTAGTCTTGATAACCGCATTGTTGAGCTTTTGCTGGATCGCAATGCCGAGGTAAATATTCCTGGTGGACCGCATCAACGAGCGCTGAACCTCGCCGCGTTTTCTGGAAATATGGATGCGGTGCGTATCTTGATTGAACGGGGAGCAGACGTTGATCCGGATGAGGAGGGGTATTGGTACGTAACAGTCATATTTAAGCCAACACCGGAGCGTACACTGACTAGTATTACCAAAATATAGGTATGGCTCTGCACTTGGTGCAGCTGTACGGCGCGGACATGCTGCCGTGGTTCGCTATCTTCTTTCAAAATCGTGGGACCCGCATCTTGACATAGAAACCTACAAAAGTTTCCTGAGCGCTGCAGCCACCTATAATCACTTGGAGGTCGTTGAGATATTGTTGAAGGATGAAGAACGAGTTTTGATTCTAGAACAAGCCTTACAGGCAGCTGCTCAGAAAGGTTACGCTTCAATCGTGGCTGCGATATTGAACCGGGTTTTAGAGCTCTCGTCTTGCTCGCTAAGACATCAGAGGTCATTCTCACTAGCGGCTTTCTACGGTAGAACGGAGGTCTTGAGATTGCTGTATCCGCGAGGGATCGACCAAGTACAGCTCGATAAGGCATTGTACGAAGCTACCGACAACAAACATCTGGAGACAGTTAAGCTTCTTTTGGAGTTCGGTGCGGACCCCAACGTCGAAGGTCCTATGTAAGTGTGCCAAGCAAGTATTATAATCAAACGCTGACCGATCCTAAGTTACGGATTCGCATTAGCAGCCAGCGCGTAAGTATGAGCTGTCATCAAGCCTTTGGAGGATTATGGATGATTTCTTCAAATATCCCTCAGCGAGCTCTCTGCGAGGGGTTGCATACCAAACCTTCACTTTTGTCGGACTACCCACTTCTGGCCACTAACTCAGCAGAATTCTTGAGCTTACGACTGATCATTGAAATCGTGCTGACTATAATGCAGGTACGACGGTACGATGGAGATCATGAAAGCCCTGCTAGACAAAGGAGCCGATGTCAATAAACGTGGAGGAGACTATGGTACAGCTCTTCAGGTATGTCTTGAGATCAACTTAGCAATTCGTTGATGCTGACTCCTTAGGCGGCTGCATGGTTCGGCGATGCCGACAACGTGAAATTGTTACTGGATCGTGGAGCCAAAACCAACACTGAACCCATTGGCTACTACAGCCATGAGCTACAAGGTATATGTCCGGTTCTGTAACAATGCCTCTCACTAATCTGAGATATCTAGCCGCCGTACATACAGGTAATGAAGCCACCATTCGCCTCCTTATCGACCATGGAGCGGATGTCAATGCCTTTGGGGGCCACTTTTCATACGCGATCATTGCAGCAGTTGAGCAAGGTGATAGCACTGCGACCAGAATACTGCTTGAACACGGTGCTTATGTGAATGTGCGTGGCGGCGAAGACAACTGGCCAGTGATCTCACTCGCTGCCTCAACTCTACTCACAGAAGATCTGGGGCTTATCATCAAGAATGTCTCAGACATAGATGCAGCCTGCGCTAGGGGAACAACTGCCCTGATAAACTGCGCAGATGCGTGCGATATCGAAGGCTTGAGATTTTTATTGGCGCATGGCGCTGATGTGCATATCTCGAGCGAGAAATATGGCACTGCACTTCACGCTGCTGCGTAAGTATCTAGCCTTATAGCTTAAGCGCCGCTGACAAAAATATAGCGCCGAGGGCGATGAAGATTGTTGCGAAGTCTTACTCGAAGCGGGTGCTAATGTCAATGCCATCGGAGGCCCATATGGGACAGCTCTGCAGGCCGCTGCGTGGGCGGGCGACATTGAGACTATCCATGTCCTGGTTAAGGCAGGTGCCGACATCACAATCACTGAACCCATTTCTGGTACATATGGAACAGCTCTCCAAGCCGCATGTGCTGCTGGCTGGTTAAACGTTGTGCAGGAACTTTTGAAGCACCATGCCGCAGTTAATGTCCGACCAGCTAATGGCATGTTTGGGGGAGCACTGTCTGCTGCCGCAGCTGGTGGACATAGAAAGATTGTGAAGCTCCTTATCAAACATCATGCCGATGTCAATGCCAGTGGAGGTCTTCACGGCTTCCCGATCCTTGCTGCTGCGCAGTCTGGTGTTCTATCCGTCGTCGAGCATTTACTCAATAACGGCGCAAATGCTACAGCTTCAGGGGGCCTGCTTGGATCGACAGTAGCGGCTGCTGTCAAAGGCAATAATATTGAGGTTGTCAGAAAGCTAATAGAACACGGAGCGGATGTCCATGCGAAGGGAGGCAAATACGGCGACGCTCTTCAGACAGCTGCGATGAAAGCCGACTTACCTATGATCAACGAGATTCTCAGCAGGGCAATAGAGCTTGTCAACCATAAAGACGGCAAGTATCACACAGCTCTGATTGCAGCTTCTTACTTCAACCATATGGATGTCGTCAACAAGTTGCTGGACGCTGGGGCAGATTTCCGTGTTCAAGGAGGGATTTATCGGAGTGCCATCGCTGCTGCTTCCCTCCGTGGGAACAAAGCTATCCTGGACCGATACCTGACTATGAAACCTCCAGATCATCTGCTCGATGAAGCACTCATCGAGGCTTGCGCCTATCGTCAAGCCGCTTGTGTGGATGCTTTGCTTAAAGCAGGTGCTAATGTATACGCTCGCCATGAAACTCGGGGGTCCGCATCTGACGCTATTGATGCGCCCGAGGAAGAAGATTACAATTCTGATCTCGAGGAAGACAACTTGGATTCCGATGCTGAATCGGAGCATGATGAAGTCGAAAAGGACAACGAAGACAAGGAGGAGGAGAAATGGGTAGGTGACAACGTCTTGGTATCTGGTCAGACGGATGAGGGCAGTGTAACAGACTTGCAACTGGAAGAAGATGATTCTGAAGAGGCGAAAATACGGAAGCTGTTGAAGGAGGCTAAAGACCGCTGTAAGCGCAATCCGACTGTCAAGCGTTTCAGAACAGTAAAATATGGCCACACTCCACCGAATCTGAGTGTAGGGCCACATTCCCATTCCTCGGTACCACCACTGCCATCAAATGCGAGGTATGGTACATATGAAGCAGCAGATTCTGCAGACCGCTACGGAGTTCCATACGGCCAGCACTCGCAAAGTTCGTCGAGCCTACCTTATCACATACGATCAAGAACTACGGAAACTATAACTGAGGTCGAACACGAAACACCGTATCCTTCAATAAGCGCAATTAGAGGTACGTTTCCGCTTGAAAATTCCGCTTATCAGGATTTCGACGTACAACCGCCAGCTCCTTTGCGCACCAAAACCCCGGGAACCATTGTCTCGCGATGTGACTCTGCTCCATTGCCTGATTCGCAGCGACCAAACCCACTGACAGAGACTTCAGTTGCGCCTCAACCCAACGCACAACCCTCAAAGAAAGCCAGTGTCGATCACGGGCTGAAGAGGCAGAGCAAAGTTGTCAACCGCAAATCTATTGCGAACTTGGAAGCGCTCACTCGGTATCAGCACCAACAGCGACAGTCAAGCTACTCGATGGATAGGCCACCCTTGCATTCTTCAATCTCTGAACAAGATCATGCAGCAGACAGCCAGCCTTCTCGTCCATCACCACACCACATGTCCGGCTCCTATGATTCACAAATCAATTCCATTAGCCTAAGAAACGAGCCATATCATCCGCCAATTCCGCATCGGCAATCCCAGCATTTCGTTCAGCCGCAACCATATGGATATCCAGGGCTCTCACAACCGACGCAGGGACCATATTGCCCTTATCCACCGGGCTCTCCAGCACAGCAACCCTATGCACCTTATCCCCAACATGCTGAGATTTCATCTCCAGTTTCGACCCAAGGTAGCCAGTATACAGAAAGTAGTAGCCCGTACCAACCCTGGGACACTCCTCCTTCAAGCGTAAGCGGCTTCACCAGTGCGAAAAAAACGAACGAAACAAGAGGAAATCGATGGGCGAGCGGAGGATACGATGGTGAAGGATACAACGGCGAAGGATACAACGGCGAAGGGTACAGCTGAGATAGCCAACAAACCGTTTCAGTCCACACAACCATGTCTTTTCCTGGTTAATCTTGTAAATGCATACAATGACACCCCCTCTCCAACCCTTCCTCCTGCCATTGAAGGCACTACTTCAAAAAGAAGAAAGTCTAAGCAAGCTTTCCCTCTCTAATAAGCCGACTCAACGTCTCATTTCTCACTGTCCACTGCCCGAACTCCCCCGCATACTTCTCCACTAGCAAATCACTCACCACCCGCCCAAACACGACCTCCCCCCATGGATTCAAATGCGTGCGATCCCGCGCCGTACTCCCGTTTCCCACCCAATTATACGTGTCCGCGCCCGCCTGCCCAATCGCGTTGACGTACGCTGTCGACGCCTTGTTGAGGTCGATGAAGTGCAAGTTGCTGGACGTAGCGACGTCGATGGTGAGTGCAGTTTCTGCCGCGAGGTTTTCGATGACGCGGTTGGTAGTTGTGTTGAAGGTGCGGCGAGTGAGAGGTGTGACGAGGATGGGTGTTGCACCCGAAGTCATGACTTCCGAAGCAAAGGTTGCGAGGTTGGTGCGGTATTGGGTTGGGGAGACGCCTGATGTTTCTTTTTGGTCATTATGGCCGAACTTTGTTACTGTTAACTTGAATCTTTCTTTTGAGTTTTTATTTGTTTGAAAAAGGCGAGGATGCAGTACCTGGATTGTGACATAGACTCTGTAGTCTTGCTTGTAGGTTGAGATGTCTTTGATTACTCGGCCCCAGTCACCGCCAGCACGGAAGGATGCCGTTGTTGCGCCGCTGTGGCCATAGTTTTTGCCGGAAGATCCTGGTGCGACGGTCTTGGAGAGGAATGCATCGCCCCATCCGCCGTTGGTGGCTGTTGTTGAGTCGCCGGCTAGGAGCCAATATATGGGTTTGGCGGCGGCATCGTGCAAGCTGCTTGGTGCTGCGAGAGAAAGAGGCAGCAAGGATAATAGGGTAAAACGCATGGTTGGAGCTGCGATATCTTTCTACTTATTTGGCAATGTAACAATCGATAAAGAATATTGATTATTTGATGATTTAGAGTAGTGAGAAAAGCCCAGTTTGCGATAGTACACCTTTACATTTGTAGTCCTCTCATGTTTATACCGCTGACGGCGGAAATAGTAGAAGGCATCTTCCATCATGTATTTAATTTATGAGTATCATACTAGATCATCACTATACTCGCAGTGGTATGAGAACCGGTTCTATTGTCGGCAGCTTTTCCTAAAATCGTCGTAAAGAAACCAAATAATTCGTGCAATTACTTTGGCGGGGGAAATACTGCGGGGGCACTCTTGGTCAAACGAAATGCCCGGATAAAAAATCCCCCATCAAACAAAGCTTCTACTTGCAATCAGCCGCATTCACCACAACACAACTAGAAAAAAATATTTTGTATACAAAACCGCTAGGTCTTTACATAGATGAACATGATGTAAGGAGATCTTATATTACTCTGTAATAGCGGTGTATATTTACGCTCATTGACGTGGCGCTATTTTGGCGGACGTATTCTTATCCGAGTATTTCGGTTGACCAAGAGCGGTGTGGCGTTGCCGATCGCCAGGAACCTCGCGGTAATCTCATCCGAGAGATCCGTCTTTAAGAATAGGTTCTTACAGTGTGATGTAGGTACGCAATTTGCTTATGATACAGACTAGAGAGTTTCTAATCAGCAGAGTAGATGGCTGCTGCATAAATGTGATTGTTTAGACATTTGTCGGCCCACGAACAAAGGCGCTTTAGTGGCTGCAGGACGGTGTTGCTGCATCCACACAAAAGGCACGACAAGTGATCAAACCAATCTCATTCTCAAGGTAGTGGCAATGTCCCTTCTCTCCTAATGAAATCTCTAAAAAAGGGGTAGAACTAAACGGCACGGAAGCTAATTGCGACGTGAGATCCGATCCGCCTCTGGTCGCCAGGCAGCAACACAACTCAAAATCATTCAGCAGGCCCTTTCGAGTATACCGTATCTTCTCAGTCAATTCAATTGACGTTTCAACCCCATTCTTAGTTGGCGATATGTTACACTCCATAGTATCGGCCGTTCTTCCATCGGTCCACTTATTGGCTTATTCCGCCTTGATTGGGACGGAACTATATCAGACCTTCGTGGTAACAAAGATTACTTACAGGGCGTTACCTAGGCCTGCATTTGTGGGTTTGCAGAAGCAACTCTTCCCAGCCTACTTCAACGCCCAATTTCTGCTCTTGCTCGTCGTCGCGCTGACACGTCCACCTTACGGTCCATTCTCGTCATTCGGAGAACCGGCCAGCTGCATTCCTTTTGCAGTAGCCGGCGTGACTGGAGGATTGAACTTTGGATTGTATGGGCCTCGGTCTAGGGCTTTGATGATCGAGAGGGCAACTAAAGGTATGTGGAGCTCTTGTGTGATTCGTTGCTTCTCGAGACCGTAACAATAGCGGCTTTGAGGCGAAATTCCAATGGCCTGCTCGTGCGACGTAGGACTAACGCGAGGAATAGCAACACGCGATTCAAAGAGTGAGGAAAAGCTACTGTTGAACAAGGCGTTTTCTCGTGCGCATGCGATTAGCATCCATTTAAATCTGGTAACGATTGGCGCAACGCTTTGGTATGGTTGGCAGTTGGCTTCAAAGCTGCAGTTTTAAAGCTACTGTTATCTTCACAAATAGAAGAGGAAAGTAATAAGCGGGCTTGGTGGCTCACAAGTAGAAGGAGGGCGAATATCAAGAACTCAGAAGCGGTCAACGGGGCATTGTCGAAGGCCTGCTGCCATATATCATAAGAGATCACATTGTCCTGCTTGTCTTGCAGATACGAAAAATCGAAAAGCTGATAAATCTCTACTCGTTGAGGGTGTCTTTGGTGATGCTCGCGTTGTTTCAATGGAGATAAAATTATGTAACTGGTAAGGCAACCACGGGTCCCCGCGTCTGCACTCGCATCCCAAAGCGGTTAGGCTGGTCGGGGAGCGGGTTGGGGCGTTTTCTCCGTTCCGTGTCGGGTTGAACACTCTCCCCGATCCCCTACTTTTGCTGTAACTTTCACACATACAATTCTGGATGCAGGAAAGCGAGGGGCGTCCCGCTGCAAAAGCCGAGCAGCCAAGGACTCTACAAGCGTGTCAACGCTGTAGGAATCTGAAAACTAAATGTTTGCCGAGCAGTCAATCAGGTCGATGCCAGAGGTACTACTCGCTCCACCGTAGCTATGGAAGCGAAAGTTCCTTGAAGATGGCTCAATTATGTCAGGAATGTGCTGAAATATCACAGATGCTCCACTTCCGGAAACGAGTGCGTTTGGGCTGAAGCGCCCCGACGAGCAAGAAAGCTGCGTGCCCCTTCGTAAGTCGGTGTCCGCCATAAACATCTTCTGGGACTCACTTCATTCAGACGCATTGCTCAAGTTGAGCAAAAGATTGACGGGCTTGTAGCCAAACTCGTTTGTGCATCTGAAAATGAAGTCACGGCTAACTCGGCGTTCATTCCTCCTCCTGTTCCGCCAAAGACGACAAAACCAGTTGCCACAGGAGATTGGATGTCTGTTGAACCCCAATCAGAAGCACGCTTAGGGAGAATTTCTGACGATGCTGAAGTTGACCGTCAATACCTCGAAGAAATTCGCGGTATACATGGCTTCAATGATCGACAGACTGCCGGTCAGTCTTCTGAAGGTCCTTTCAGGCTGACAAAGCGACTTGAAGACCCCATAGATGATGATCTTGTCCGGAGTCTACTTGCTTCAGGCGAAGCAGAATCTTTGATGAAAGAATTTCATTCCATGACGGTTACGTTCCCTTTTGTTGTTATATGTCAACAGCTCTCTGGCATCGACTTGCATACAGAGAGGCCAATGCTCTTCCTTGCGATAATGACAGTAGCGTCCTGGAAGGACTACTCACAACAGAGAAGACTTGAAGCAATATACCGTACGGAACTCGCTCATCGCACAATGGTCCGTCCTCGGAAGACACTTGGGCTAGTGCAGAGCGTCCTTGTTTATCTATCCTGGTACTTCTCCTCCACATGCATGGCTTACAATGTACTGAACGCCAAAGGTACCATTTCGTTTTCAGTCACAAGACGCAACAGATCTTCTTCCTACACCACCTTGTGATTGGACTGGCACTTGACATTGGTCTCCACCAGGATTACCAACCAATCGACTTTACCCCTCCGATACGGGGCATGCCCCCACCGCCATCTGGGAAAGAATTACGAGAAAGGCAAAGAGCATTCTTGGGTTGCTACTACATTTCTTCCATGTATGTTCTTCTTAAGGAATGTTCAATACTTTGCTGACACTGGGCAGGGTAGGCGGTGCTTTTTACAAGCCGAATCTACTGAAGCATACACGTTTTATGACCGAAGCGGCTGAAAGCTTGGGCAAAGAACTAGAGTATGAATCTGATGAAATCATTAGCCACCTGATCTCCCTGCGACAGATCGAGGAACAAATACAAGACATTCTATTCACGGCTGATACGGCGCAGCTGCCACTATCTGATGGACGCATGCTTATGCATTTGCGTTCTATAGAAAGTCAACTTGATGCATGGAAATCACAACGCTGTTGCCCTGCCTTTCAAAGACGTAATTACCTTTCTATGTCTAAGGAATTACCAGGACTTCGCTGATGCCACACAGTGCTCGAGCTTTCCTTCTCTTTCAGCAAGACACTGTTGCACAGCGTCTCCCTTCGCCCGCGTACATTGAACGTTCCCCCGCCACCGCAATCGGCACAACTCAACTCTTTGTTCTCTGCACTAGAAGGTGGCAAGAAATTCTTGGATACTCTTTTATCCTTTCCAAGTAATGAGTACCATTTCATATCCTTCTCTGAGTGGATACGTTTACCGTCGGTCATCATGACGGTAGCCAGGCTGTGTATGCCTAATGATAACCATGATGCCTGCGGCTGGGATGTACAAGCAGCTCAAGAGCGAGTGCGTCTCGAGCTGTGTCTCGAGTCTCTGTGCTTCCGAATGCAAAAATTATCGACGTACGACGAGGTGAAGCAGCCCCACAGCGACTTCTGGCGAGCAATGTGTTTCTTGATGGACTTGACGAAGAATTGGTATACCCATAAGATCCGACCAAAGGCGCCATTGCAGAAACCTATGCAGCCTCCACAAAGGGTGACAACGGAGACAGGTACGGCCGAAGCCTCGTGTCCAATCTTTGTCATGTCAACTGCATGCCCCATGCATGGATCAGAGGCGCAATACCCCGCACTGGCTGATGTGGACTTCACGTGCGAAGGCAGTGCGGAGATGGATGGTGCTGCCAGTGGGAGCAGTGACCCGTTTGCGCTAATGAGGAGCGCAGATTTCGACATTGAGCAGTTATTCGATATGCCCGGAGGCATCTGGGGCGACCAATGCTATGAAAGCTACTCAGACATGGCTTTCGGTAGTGGTGCGTCATTCTAGCATTCGGTAGAGAAGATCAGATGATTAGCCTAGCGCTACACACTGGGAGAAGAAATTACTAGCCTCGGCATTTGTTACGCAACTCTTTTCGCAAATGGATCCAGGACAGCCCTATACCACGTGTTGTAAATCCCAGCGACCACACCTTTCTATGTAACCCGAGGGCACCAACTTGGTGCACCCATGACAGAGCGTCCGCACGGGACATTGACAAGATGGACCAAAGTGAGAAGAGAGAATAGTCATACACCACTCGAGCTTTACGCTTGGGCCTACTCGCATACCAAGATGGAATATGATTGCTTCGGACGATTCGACCACATTCGTGCGAGTCCTCTGTGGCTTACAGCGTGACCGAAGCATACCACAATCGAAGATCCAGATGTCGGCGATCAGTGCCAGTTCTTGTCCACAGAAGAACGCTATTGACGAAGCTTGGAAAGCATAGGTGCAGACAGTCTTCACGTTATGCATCCCTATTTGTTAGCCTAAGAGCTTGGGATGGATTAGGAAGTAGGGGTATGAGTAGGTTAGTTCTGGCTTCCCGGCAGTACATGTGGCATGGGTGATCACTCTTACGCTAAGGCAGTTCACGAGATGGCAGGTTAGACACTAAAGATGCAACGCTCTGGCTCGCGCCCCAGCCGCGAAAACGTCTCTGGGCGCTTCATGCGCATGGCTTAAGCGCTAAATGCTAGCATGTGAGACCTTTTTACGAAGGTCACGTGCTTGGAGCCCTAGATAGACAGTAGTTCCCGTACTGCTGCTTACTATTCTTCATTGTTCTAAGCTGACAGCTATTAGGCTCTATCCAATACCAGCTCGCAGCCTCTCTCCATGGCGCAATCCCACCACCCCGCAGTCAGCATTGCCAGGCACGAGTGCATCTCCCGTGCTTCTTTGACATGGGCCTTCCCGATCGGGCCGCAAGATGGTGGTGATGGTTTCCGCGCTCTGGTTGGCTGCCACAATTTAACTGCCATTGCTGACTCTTGGCGAGCAGGCGCCGACCGCTAACCGGTTTATCCACCCCGGCAGGGCCATCGCATGTGTGACATCAGCTGGACCCTGGTATTCACGCCTTGAATTCTACGTCGTTGACGACGCGTTTTGCTGTCATCCATGTATAAATCTCCTTGTTATTTCCATGCATTACGCGTCTAAGAATTGACTTTACCTCGAAGCATCCTTCGCATTGTCGACTTGTTCTTTTCTCTCTACGCCTTTCAAAGAACAGCATCCTCGATATACTTATCCTTATCTATCTTTTTGCTTCTACATTTGTTATCCTGGGAATTGACAGTCGTCCAACATGAAGGCGTTCAAGAGTTTCTTAAACAAGCGCCGCCAGAGCTTCCAGAACCGCAAATCGAAACCGGCAGAACAACCTTCCGCCCCTACCAAAGCCGACAGTCTCATCGAGACGCCAGCACCAGCGCCGGCGCCGGCGGCCCAGGCCAATGGTGACCAACAACAAGTATTAGCTGAAGCTGCCCCCGGAACCCTTCAGCTCGCGCTCCAGAACAAGTCTAGCTCTAGCACGGTATATGCATACATCACAGGTCTCGCCCTCGAGCGGGGAAACACACCGATTTTTATCCAGTCAGACGGCCAGACTGTGTACTATCCTACAGCGCCTAGTGATATCCTACAACCACTCCAGGCTGACGTCGCCATTCCGCTCGGTAATCCCGGGAATACTGTCAATGTCAGAATACCAAAGATTGCTGGCGGTCGCATCTGGTTCAGCATCGATGCGAAACTCACCTTCCGGCTCAACCCCGGCCCTGCTGTCGTCGAGCCCAGCGTAACCAACCCTAGCGATCCAAACTTCAACATCGACTGGACCTTCTGCGAATTCACCTACAATGATGCACAGCTTTTTGCTAACATCAGTTATGTCGACTTTGTCAGCATCCCAGTTGCGATGAGCCTCACCAACACCCAAGGTCAGACGCAGAGCGTACCAGGCATGGGTCCTGATGGACCAAAAGTGTTGCAGGACAGGCTACGTGCCCAAGCACAAAGTGATGGGCGTCCTTGGGACAAGCTGATTTACGAGAATAACGGCCGTGCATTGCGAGTTCTGAGTCCGAACAACCTACTTGTCGGCAATGCGGATGCGTGGGGTAATTACTGGGATGGCTACGTCCAAGCAGTATGGAACAAGTTCCGCAATGAAGACATGATCATCAACACACAAGCCGCTGCTGGTAACCTGCGAGGTCGGGTCCAGGGTAACGAGCTTCAACTTGGCGAGGCGGGTTCTTTCACTGCGCCGACAGCAAGAGACATTTTTACATGCAGCACTGGACCTTTCCAAACCGGTTCCAACCAGGCTCGCAATGCAGTCATTCCTCGTCTCGCAGCTGCCTTCAACAGAAGTACTCTGCTCAACACACCTGGCAATCAATTTCCTAATGGCAGCAACCCGAGCCAATACTACAAAGACCCGACGACGAACCACTACGCGCGCATCTTGCATGAGATTCAGAGGGATGGACGCGGTTACGCTTTCCCCTACGACGATGTGGTCCCAGACGGTGGACAGGATGTCGCTGGAACAATTTTTGACGGAAGTCCGCAGCTGTTTACCATTGCTGTAGGCGGCAATCAATAGTGTGATTGCTGCTTTATTAGTTGTTGTCCATGTCTGTCGTGGTAAAAAGAATGGGAGCCTGTTACCTGAAATGGTGGTTTTCGCATACATCCTTCGTCACTATATACCTTTTCATTGTATTTTTTCTCCGTCTTAGAATACCACTATCGTCACATCGAGGCGTCGTTGCCTCGCTTATAGAATGTTAAAGCCTGTTTGTATATATCAGCCTATTCTCTGCCCACTCATGTTAATGTATACTTTTGTTAGTGATAGATCCATGCACCTTTCATGGTGGCCCCACTTGTATGTTGGAATATGAAGGCTGACACTCACTAAGCTGCATTCATCAAGCGTTTTTCACTGCCAAGAAAAGCCACACGTGGATGGTTTTCACGACGAATTACCCAAAGAGGTGTTGTGAAAGTACAGAATATAGTACCAAATGGGCATGGCTTCGACATTGTATTGCCAATAGCAGGCAGTGTCGCCTGTTCTCACCGGGCAACCATGAATTCACTATGTCAACACACCTTTCACTGTACAGTGGCGGATATCCCACATTGACGAAATTCTCATCGATCCTGAGACTATATATTTCAGGTACTGGTTTCTTCTATATACAACATTCAACTCATTCAAACCGAACGAAAACAACCAACATCACCAATACGATTCGAATACTATCCACATCACCTAGAATCCATCACCATGTGCCAAGGTTGCATCAAACTCAACGTTGCGGAGCCTTCGCAGCTCCCGGAGCTATACCAGCAAGCACTGGCCAAGCTGATCGAGCATGGCAAGAAACTCTTGAAGTACTGCCCCGAGATGGAGGACTACTATCGCTCCATGGGATATTGCTACCATACATCCCAGCTCAGTAGGCGCGAAGCCATGGCTGAATGTATCATCCATGGCCCTCACCTGGTCAACCTGGAGGAAGCCTTTGACCTCGACGACCCAGAGGATTACCACATCCTCTTCAAGCCACTGGAGACTAGCATCACTCTTCTGAAGGAAGTGGTCTCCGATGCCGAACATATCCCCCGCAACACCTCCGCCCCACAACTCGCTGGGCTACTCACCAACTCGCTCCAACCTAAGCTTCACACCGCCCATACCACGATCAGCAATATGCGGACATACTTCAGCCGCATCAACCTGTACACCAACACCCTCCGCTCGGTGAGCTGCCAGTCGAATGGCACTCACATTCTCAACGATAACCGTGAGGTCCCCTGGCACCGCCGCACACACAATGCGCAGACCGGGCAGTGGGAATTGGAGTCGATGGCAGAGGAGTGGACCGATTATCTTAATTGGGCCACTTGTCTGCCGGAGACACAGGTGTGGATCCAGAAGGGGGAGGATCCCAAGGAGATCGCGCTGAGATGGTTGAAGAACTTCGTGGTTATGGATTTCCAGATGACAGATATCAATTAAAGGGGGTTGGTGAGGGGTTGTGAGGATGGGCTGAAGTTTTCTTATGTTGGTTTTCTGGTATAAGGGTATGGGTAAAATAGTGGGATGGCGTTTGGGAAAGGTATTTGGGTTTGCTTTAGAATGGAGTTGCATTCACGGAAGGGAGTTAGTATAGGGAGGACGGTTTCGTTTCTAGGATACAAAAAAGATTTCATATACTTGGTAATATCGAGAAGAATAGACTATTGGAAAGAATTGTTCAGCAGGGACGTGATACTGCTATGAGAATATTGGTTTAGTCAACACTGCTATTTGACTGAAAGGTCCTTTGGAATCTTATCTTGGCTGTTACGTAACTTCAATGTCTTCCAAGTAAGAAACTATCCGCAATGAGTAAGTGAACAATGCAATACCATATATCGTGATTATTGTACCTCTTGATGAAGCTCCATAAAAAAGATACTCGCAACAGCGAGAGGGAAGGAAACGGAGCTTCTTCGACATCTGTAGTTGTATTTCTACCACCGCGTTTGTTGAGTACTACTGACACATTGTTTATCGCCGGGTAGTGATTCGAGCATCGGAAGCTGGCATGCACAATGACGCGTTCTCTCGGCTGAAGAACTGCCAAGCCCACCATTAACAGTCACAAGCCGAAGCTACTGGACATCCGACGCGTCCGACGGCTGCCTCAACAACAACGGAAGTTCCGTTAACCACATTGCCTCCCGTCACTAACTGCCCACAAGCGCAGCTCTGCTGCCATAGATTCACAATGTCCGCACGACCAGATCAGCTGGTAACACCATCCGAAAAGCGGCGTCGTCTTGATCGCGTCGCGGCAGCATGCGATTTGTGTAGAAGGAGAAAAGTCAAGTGCGATGGTGAATTACCATGTGCATACTGTATACGCAAGGAGCGTGCAGCTACATGTACATTCAGCGGTCCAGCTCCACGAAATCAAGCCCACTCAGTGGTGAACTCTCCAAGTATACCCGCCCACACTGACAATTCGTCTTTCCGGCGCATCCTCTCGGCTGGCCATACGCCAGACAACCGAGACCACACTGTTCGTGAACACAATTCTCAAGGATCGCGATACCAGCATGAAGCCGCTGAAACTGGAACATCGCTCTCACCTACACTGAGTAGAGACGACCTACAAGGCGATACTGCGGTCCCTCTGGAAGGCCGTATCCTTCGTGACGCACAAGGCAAACTAATCTTCATCGGCGATTGCGCCCCACTTTCCTTTCTACAAACAGTCAAGCATCTCATCACATCCGAAGTTGATTCAGGAGTTTCGGTGCAGGCTGCGAGAGATCCCATTATCGAAATCACGCGCCCCCCCTCAGCCGATCAACAACAATGTCCATCCATTGAGCTGCAACATGTAGATACCCTGGTCCAAGAGTACATTGTAGCCAGCAGTGGTCTCGTACAACTGTTTCAACGCGAGGATCTATTGCCAGAGCTGAAAAACTGGGCGAGTAACCAGGCTTCTAGCCCAGACGACGTTGCCACTGCTGTCTTCTATCTTGTACTGGCCATCGGTGCTCAAGACAAGTTCGAAGACAAGGCAGAGGCTTGGTTCAAATACGCGCTCAAAATACTTCTAAAGTTCATGTGCAGTAACATGAACGTTTCTACTGTTCAGGGCTTCACACTGGTAACTATTTTCATGCTCCGCGCTTCTCAACCAAATGGTGCATATTTGTACTTTTGTAAGTGATTGCATGTAAGGGTATTTTGATGGTCACCTGCTTACGATGGCCAGCTTTGGCTGCGCGTACTGCATACGCAATTGGCCTTCACAGAACCGAAGTGAACGCTTCTTTCGGTGAGAATATTAGATCGGTTCGCGACCGTATCTGGAAGAGTTTGCGCGTCATCGATCAACTTATCAGGTAAGCCGTTATGATTTCTCTCATTCACCAAAACTTCCATAGTAAACATACACTGACATGTAATGTTTGCCATCCAGCAATGTCCTAGGTCGGCCACCCTCCACATCTGATGTGGACTGCACGGTCAAATACGTTACCTCCGAGGACATACGATCTGATACTGGTGCCAACATATTGGACGCAAGTGTGCAAATTTTCATGATCGTCGAACGCGTCGTTGTTGAAGTGTACTCTCGCAAGCGGATATCTCTACGGATCGCCGACTACGTCTCAAGGCAACTGAAAAATTGGGCGTCCAAATGGCTCGGAAATCTCTCAGACATTATAACTAGACAACAATCTCGCGAGGCAGTAGTTGGCGCCTGCTCCACTCTATGCTCCTACTACTATGGTATCATGCTTTTGACACGGCCATTCCTCATTTACGAAATTTACGAATACATGGGCGCGTCGCTCAAGAATGGAGGTACGCCTGCTGATCATCAAGAGAAGCGCAAATACGCGGATGCTGCAATCGACGCGGCTTCGGTATTGGTTGACACTTTACGGGTGTTGATCAAAGCAGATCAATTACCTCGCAGGATGCCGCTGGTAGTGTACGTTGCAACGCATACTAACACTGATATTTGCTAATAAATCCCAGATCTTGGCTCTTCACTGCCACATTGGTTCTAGCTGTCGGCATTCTTGGGAACTCCGGCCTTCTCTTAGAAGAAAGCTGTAAAGATGCGATTACCTGCATGGACTACTTCGGTATGGTTGATCATCATGCTCGTCAATATTCGCATGCTGCCCAGTCTCTGCTCAAAATCACAACTGCACATGCGAAGAAACGGGAACTGCATTTGCGCCGAAAGCGGAAGCAAGCTTCCTCTGAATTGTTTGGTCTACTACCATCCGAGCAAACGCCTCGTGCTCATCCAATCGAAGGGCCTCAGCCACGACCGGAGCCTGGCTTGCCATCTTCCACACAAACTACTCTGCGAAACCCTCCTGCGCAAGCCCCGCTTGACTGGACTATCTATGATGCAGACTTCTTTGCTCTACCGTGGCCTAGTGAGAATGACCAAGGTTTACAGGACTTCCTTCAACCGGGTACCTATAATCTGGACGGTGCGTCTGTGGCGGATATACCGCTCTTCCCTATCCATAATCAACAGATGGGCAACGCCTTTTTCCCGTAGTTCAATGAACTGTGTGTTTGTATCGAACTTGTTCGCAACAATTTTGGAGCCTAGAGCTCAATGTACGACTTTTGTTTCGCTGGTTTCGTCTCTTGACGTTCGCAGGAAGGGAATCAACTTAGTGCCTCCGGTACCAACCAGCTCTTGTGTCTTTGGCTTTTCTGCGACAAGCTCTGTAGAGGCAGAAGCGATGTCTCTCCTCTTCACATGGTTTGCAGGCTTGGCCGAATGACTTGGTATGATGATGTACCTCGTTACAAGAGCAATGTGTTTATCGCGGAAGCCACTGAGTGCTGCAACGGCTGCGTTGAACGCTGAAAGAAGCACATCGTTCTCTTGGTGGCTATTTACATAGCTCCGAATATTCGCAATCGCTTCAACGTCATCCAGGAACCGAGCGTGGGGGCCGGGCATGTATCCGCGCATCTCCGCGTGGAAACCGCCACTTCTTGAATGGTCTACCGAGAGCACAGCGTCGAAGAACTGGAGCAGGGAAGACTGCCCATTGGAGCCACCTCGGTACGCTCGCCATGTGCCCTTGCCATTGCCTTCATCATAAAAGACACCATTTGGCAGACCAGCAGCCGCCATGTTCATGCTGCCGGCCAGAAATGGCCTGATGGTGTGGTAGAACACGTGAGGATCACATCGTTCATCCATACGTTCTAGAAGTTGTCCGATACTATCCACACCTCTCTTAAAGTACTGCAGAGCATGCACTACTGTTGCAACGTCATCCTTTGTGACGGCTTCGATCGCACCGAGCATGGTCTCGATCAGTGGACCGGCCCTTGCCTCCATTGCATTTGAGATGATGAAGAACCATGATTCATCATCACTGCCAGTAGCTGTATAGAGAGCAACCATGTTTTCCGGCTGAGTTAAGTCGGCGTTGTTGGTTAATGGTCTCCAGTTCCATAGGTTCAGTGCTGCATATGTAGCGACGGGATGTACTTCAAGGTGCTCGGCCGTCCGAAGGAAAGGGATGGTAATTGCAGGAGGTAGTCGCTGGATATCTGGTTAGTACTAGTTGTCATTTCAGTCGAGTGAGATGCTCTCTTTACCTCTGATGGTTCAGGTCCTGTCCAGATGTATCCTTGAGCCATGACAGCTAGCATCGAGTGGGCCCTTTGCCATTCTGCTTCACTGTCTAGCTGAGATACTTCGAGAATCGGCAACTCGTCAACCCATTGCCGTATTTGCTGAGTCTCGATAAGTAGAGGAAGTTTCTCTATGATCTGTTCCCATGGGCGGTAGTAGTCTTGTGGTAATCGGGACAACGGCGGCTCAGCCGGAAGAAAGCCATTTTGAGATATGCCGTACTCCGGTAGTGCAGAAGTGCACGGTAGACTAAAGATTTTGTGAGGACTCATTGTGAAAAAACAAAACAGAAGCAAATCACAGTATTGTTTCACGGATTCTAGAAGGTGTTGAATATGCAGGGCGGCGAACACCGCATTTATCATGAAACCACATTGGCCCACTTCCCTAGGCCAACCAAGTATCTAAACCTCGAACGATCTCAAGGTGTCGGATCGGAAGGCGGACGGAAGCACGTCGGAAGCGCGTCGGAAGACTAAAAGAAGAAGGTGCTGGCCTAATGCATATTTGCCAGATCAAGTGCCGGATTCTAGAAGACGTAATCGAAGTAGCCAGCATATATTAAGTGTCCTATTTCTCACTACGACCTCACACACAGGTCTTTCAGTCGTCATCCGAACGTTGTATTACACTGCCATCTTGGCCGATCACCATGGACACCACCAGCGCTATCGAACAACTCCGCCAAGGCCAAAAGCCGCAATGGCCTGCAAATGCCGAGTCATTCGACTTTGCTCGGACCCTTGATGAGAGTACCGAGATACCGCATACATTCCGTCCCGAATTTATTGTCCCCAGCAAGGCGCAGCTCAAGCGAAAGACTCTCAAAGACGATGCACAAACCGCAAATCCAGCAACGAGTGCAGAGGACGAGGCCATTTACTTTTGCGGCAACTCGCTGGGTCTCCAGCCGAAAGCTGTCGGCGAACACATGAACGCATACCTCAAAACATGGGGTTCAATAGTTGTTGGTGGCCATTTCACCGCTCTTGAGGACTCGCCAATCACTCCTTACCAAGACATGGCCGCTGCATGTTCAAGAAAAATGGCCAATGTTGTCGGTGCATCGCCTTCGGAAATTGTTGCCATGAACACATTGACCATCAACCTGCATTTGATGATGGCGGCTTTCTATAAGCCAACTGAGAAGAAACACAAGATAATGTGCGAGTGGCGGCCGTTTCCCAGCGATTGGTATGCGATTGAGTCGCAAATCGAGTGGCACGGACTAGACCCGAAGAAGTCGATGCTTCTGGTAGAGCCAGACGACGGATACACCATGACAACAAAAAACATCCTCAAACTCATCGATGATAACGCTGATGAGCTTGCACTCATTATGCTACCTGGAATTCAATATTACAGCGGCCAACTCCTTGATATCCCAGTCATCACCGCCCATGCACGGAAACACAACATCACAATCGGCTGGGACCTCGCACATGCCGCCGGCAATGTCGAACTCAAGCTCCACGAATGGGACGTCGACTTTGCATGCTGGTGTACATACAAGTACATGAATGCCGGAGCCGGCGCCATCGCAGGTGCTTTTATCCACGAAAAGCACGGCAACAACGACCATTACAAGGGGCTCAAGGGCTGGTACGGCCACGACAAGTCATCTCGCTTCCAGATGGACAACAAGTTTGTTCCTACACCCGGTGCACAGGGCTTCCAGTGCTCAAATCCTTCAATTGTCGACCTCACCTGTCTATCCGGGGCTCTCAGCGTTTTCGAAAAGACATCCATGACCGATCTGCGCTCAAGATCGCTGCTGCTAACCGCCTATGCCGAACACCTCCTTTCGCAAATCGCCACACGAAATATCAAGAACGGCGAGTTTCCCTTCCAAATCATCACACCTACGGACCCGCGTTTCCGTGGCGCGCAGCTCAGTGTCTTGCTGCCTGAAGACAAGTTCGACGAGGCTAGTGCGAGACTGGTAGACAACGGCATCGTATGCGACAAGAGGAAACCGGGTATCATCCGTGTTGCGCCAGTACCGCTGTACAACACTTTTGGCGATGTTTGGAGGTTTATGCAGGTCTTTGAAGAGGCGATAGCAACGAAGGAGAAGGAGCAGAGTCAGTTGCAGGCGGCGCCGGTACTAGAAGCGAGGCTGTAGAGAGGTCTATGTTTTCTTTTAAGCGAGTTTTGATGATTTACGTGTGATATCATTTTCTATATAGCGAAGTAGTGTGGCTGGTAAAGGTGGACATGTGGACTATGTAGTCATACTATGTGACTACCAAGACCGATGAGATGAACACTAGATGTTTAGCCGATCTAGCAATTCTAGAAAAATAAAATGAGTGACGTTAGTAATAAAAAGAAAATCAGAATATCACAGACCCCTTCCTCGTTTGCAACATATCCCTACCTTGAACATAATCGCGCCAAGCGTGGAAGTAGTCCGTCGCTATGCACATATTAAGTAAGCATGTTAGTTACACTACTATCTAATACGATCAATCAGCTCACGCCTCAGGCACACACTCTCCAGCGTTCTTCCCTACCCAAACCGCCCAAGACGCAGACATGTAAGCAAAGCGGGGCAACCCCAACACCCCTGTTCAACCCGCGCCGATCACAGCAAAAACGAGCTAGCGCCCTATGACGTATCTCCGTCTCACACTCGCTGCAACAGCAACCAAGAAATACGTACGCTGGGAGTCGCAGAACAGGGAGGGGGGGGGGGAGGGAGGGGGACAGGGAATTAAAGGGGGGGAAACGGGAAGTTGTAGATTGACGTAAAAGAGAAAAACGGCGAGCAAGTTCTTATTTTACGTCCGCGCGCCCATTTCTTCGCTTTTACTGTCTGCATCCACTTGCGCATCTCATAAACTTGCGCTCATACTTCACGCCGCCTGAAACAACTACAATCCAGATCAAAAGAGGACGAATACATCTTAACTACGAAAACTTGATAAACGAGGAAGAAGAAGAAGAAGAAGAAGAAAAGGAGAAAGCAAAAAAAAATATGTCTTCATCAACCAACCTCCCCCTCCTCTTCACCCTGCCCCCCTCCAACCGCCACGACTTCCTCCTCCTAGACACGAGCGCGAAACTCTCCCTGAAAGCGCTGAACAAGCAAATCACAAGCACTATTGCTAGTAGTCCGAATTGTGCAGAATGTGCGTTTTTTCCTCTCCCTTTTCCCTTTCCCATCTCCCTTTTCCCTGCCTATTCCCACCCACCCTCCTTCCCTCGCTCCCTCGCCCACTCACTGACGCTCGTTTTTGAGAAAAAAAACAGTCATGGCAAAGCACAAAGCCAAAGACGGCCCAGCCGAGCAAATCCAAGAGTTCAAGATCCACTGGGACGTCAAGGGGCGCGAGAAGTTGTGGCCAGAATATACTGTTTTGACGGAAGATAATATTAGTGCGGTGGTGGAGTTGCTCAAGCGGAACCCGGGCATGGGGGTTTTGGAGGTGAAGATGGGCAAGGATTGAGTTGAAAGAGGATACTAAAGAAACGTAATGTTGTAAACTGAAGTTACAAGGAATGAAAATCATCCATAGGAGCCATGTTTTTTGTTCTTTTTTGAAAAATGTAATTCATCACCTACCAATCCAACCCAACCCAATCCAGCCTGACATTTTAAACATGGTGTGTTTTTTTTTCAACTCCCCAATATCCTAATCATTTCTCTGATTTGAATATCGGGTAGGACAAACACACCCTACATACACATTTACATCAACGGAAAACATAAAGGAGAAAAAAAAAAGAAGCATCCCATATCAATGAGAGTCATAGGTTACAATTGAACAGTAGAAACAAAAAAAAAGACAAGCAGCAGTTCCTCCAGCGCGTCGCATCACGTCGCGCGAGCAAACAGAAAAAAAAGAGATCAATCACAAAGTGGAGGGTATCCGTGTCGCGAGCAAGAAAGAAGATGCAGACCACAGCCGAAAAGGAAAAGAGAAAACGCCTTTCTAGAAGGGAAGAAAGGGAAAAAGGAAAATGCCTGCCCATGTGCACCATTGCAATGGTGGCTTTGTTTCCCCCCAAAATACGCCCCCCCGGTGGTTATAGTATGAGAAAAGAAAGGAAAGAGGGGAGTCATTACCTTGGTGACTTGTCCATGGGTTCAGATATCATCTGTTGCCAGTGTACGAGGTCTCTGCTCAAAAAGTCCATCATCTGGGTTGTGCTGAGGTCCTTGAACTTGGCTAGATCTGCGTCATCGTCTTTGCCATCGCCGTTGGTTGCGGCTGTTGTGAGTTGAACGGCAGGCGCAAGACTGACATGCTTTTCAGCTGTGGCCATCTCGACCTGTCGCTGCGCAATGTAGCTCTGCATAGCTCCTGCTGGCCTTCGTATGTCGCTCCAAGACAGTTTTTGCAGGCGCCAGTTCTTTGTCTTGGTGGGTTTGTTGCCCGCTGCACCGTCGCTGCTATCGTGGCCATTGCTCGTGCCGTTTGTGGTGGTTGCCTGTGGTGACTGGGCTACATCATTTTTGGGAGAAGTGCCATTGGTGGCAGGGACGGTGTCTCTCGAATATTGGTTCCGCCCAAGCCGGCCACGGGCCTTTTGAGGAGGGCGACCGCCTCTCCGTGGGGCAGGCGCAGGTTTAGGTTCAGCAGCAGGCGGCTCGGGCGGCGTAGCTTCGGTCGCTTGTGGAGGCATCGTAGGTTCTTCAGCGGCGGGTGTGGGTGTGGGCTCTGAATCTTCGGGTTCTACACCTGTCAGCCAATGGATCGTCTCGCAACAGTTGTAACTTACCGTCGCCTTTTCTTCGCTCTGCGCGCCCTTTGCGCCTATTGGCAGCTTCGTTGCGTTGATTCTCGCGCTCCTTATCGCGCTGTTCCTTTTCTCGCTGGCTCTTTGCTGCAGCTCCGCGTGGCTTCTGTTTTGGCGCTGAGGCTTTTGTGCTGTCGTCTTCGGACTCCAGGACAGGCGAATTGCTTGGAGAGCGCGAACCTGTGCGCTGTCGTTTGATTTCTGGCTTTGTTCTGTGGCAAAGCTTGTCAGCTGAAATGCCGGTGGTTTGTGAAGCAGCAATTGAAACGCACTCTTCGCTATCGTCGCGACTTCGCTTCTTCCGGTTTCCATTCTCCGAAGTTGTGCCACCCTCGTGTCTGCTTTCTTCGAGTACCTTTCGTAGCACCTCGTCTTCGTCATACGCGGCTCGACTGTTCATAGTCGACCTACGCTTCCCAAAGGAATCGACGCTCGCCCTGTTGTTGCGATCCTTGTCCTTGGCCGAGTTGCCCTCGGATTCTTTGGAGACTGATGACTTGCGATGCTTGCCATGTTGCTGGTCGTAGACGGGGAGGTAGCGGGAGTATTTTTGACTGTTGCGACGATTTCGTTAGCCATGTTTGCTTTGTCGCGAAAAATCGGCTAGAAACACGAGTCTCGGCGCCCGGTCTCAAACATGCGACAGAGAACAGATCAGACAAAATACGTACCCTTTCGGACTTGTTGAAACCTTGTGGAGGTCTTTCCTGCACTCCTCGCAAAAGTATTCGTCTGGGCTGGCAGCTTCATCCATGATGCCCACGCATCCGCCGTGCTGCCATACCTTGCAGACATCGCATTGGATGAAAAGACCGCCGAGCTCGTCAGCTTGCGCCTCTAAATCAGCTAGAGACATGCCGGCCTTGAGTGAGTCGGATGGCAGGCCCGGGTAATCTTGATAGCCACAAACGCATCGGGTGACTTCGTCTTCTTCTGCTATGTCGTCTTCGAGCTCGTCGTCGAGCTTGGTGGGCTCGTCGTCGTCGTCGTCATTGTCGTGCTCGCGTGTTCGGCGGCGTGTCAAGGGCGGGTCGGGCTGTGCATCGTGAGAGGGCTCCTCGGGCTCTTCCGAGGAGAGCGAGTGCGGCGTTGACGACTTTGGTGGTGACGTCTGTTTGGTGTTGGTTCGTGACGCACGCTCGGTACGCGCTGATGAGACGGAAGACGACGAGTTGCTGTGTGATGCGCCAGTGGGCGGGGGCTGGGTGGTACGGGCCCGCGATGAGCGTCGCGGCGACATTGCGTGTCGGGCAGTCGAGCGTGTCTACGTGCGACGGGTGGAGGGTAGATGGGCGACGGGGCAGGTCGCGGGCGGGATGGTGTTGGGTGCGCCTGCGAGGGCGTGCGGCCGGGCGTGGTAGGAGGTGGGAACGGGCGAGCAGATGGGTCTGGCGAGGGCGATGGCGACGAGTGAGGGAGAGATGCGAGGGCTTCAATGGCACGGCGGGCGGGATCGCGCAGCGGGCGCTCTCTCTGGCGGGCGTGGGTGGGCGTGGGTTGGAGCTGGGAGGGCGGGAGCGGGTGTGTCGAGAGCGGGCCAAAAGGTCGACAAGCTTCAGAGGGCGAGGAGCAGATGAATGGAGGAGCAGAGAACAAAGCCTGGCGGGGACACGACCATGGTCTGGGGCTCGGGCAGGCGTCTGGAGGGCTGTACCGGGGCAATGCAGTGGGAGAGGCCGAGTGCCAGGACGGACTCGATTTTACTCCTCACGCTCTAGCGGGCAACGCGATTTGGGGTCTGCTCGCTGCAACGAAGCGCCAGCCGTAGTCGCTCGTCACGTGACGCCACTTCGCCGGCGGCCCTGCAACAACCCTGCCATGGCAGCCAGCGCCCTCGCCGTCCAGGCCGGCACCTTCGGATTCGCCTGGTAGCGACAGTCGACGAGTTCCCTGCGGTCCGGCCGCCGTCGCAGCCATCGGCGCAAGGTTTGGGGCAGAGAAACAGAGAGGGGTACAAGGTGCTGGCAGGTTTCGATGGTGACAGAAGTGCGATCCGCTGCCGATGAGGCACTCGCGCTAGCTCCTTTTTGCCCGAGGGGTCCCGCTCGCTGCATCATCACGCCCTTGCCCGTCGGCGCCCATGCTCTTGTCTCCTCCATGCATCATCCCACCTCCCACGCACACGGATATCATCTGTGAGTAAGCCCTAGCCCGTCGGTTACTTACTTTCACTAGGCACTAGACAACGCTGACACTGCGTGTCGCCAAGCGGTCATCTCACGCACGCACGCACGCACTCACTTACTACGTCCTGTGTATCCAAGTATGTGTACTTGCTTAAACTATCACAAGTCACGGGAACACGGCTCCCGCCCACGACCAGGATCAAGGGTCGCTGCGACACCCGAGTCCACTTCCTTCGCCCGGCGGAATCCCATGACAGCGACGATTAATTACCACAAGATTGTTTGTCGCCATTATGACAAGGGGTGTTGGTTGTGCGCCATCACGTCGTCTCACACGTGCCCGGCCAGCTGTTGTGTGGCTGGCGCTGCGCCGTTTATGCAAAATGTGCAAACACTTCAAACATTCACCAACAACTAAACATCCAAAACACTCACAGTCCACCCGACATGTCCCATCTACCTATATACATACTCACAGCCCCTTGATCTTCTCTTCGAGCGCGCGCTTGATAGCTGGCCTGTCGTTAGCACATGCCATCATACCCAAAGTTTGACCTTGACTTACCATTGCAGCTGTCGTTGGCGTCGCCAAACAACATCTTCGTGTTCTCCATGAAGAACATGGGATTTGGTACATCGGCATATCCACTGGCCATGCCGCGCTTCATAATGACCACCTGCTTGCTCTTCCACGCGTGCAGAACTGGCATGCCTGCGATTGCACTGCCGGGCTCAAGCGCAATCGGGTTGACCGTGTCGTTTGCACCAATCACGAGCGTAACATCCGTGTCCGCAAAGTCGTCGTTGATCTCGTCCATCTCAAGCACAATGTCGTAGGGCACGCTGGCCTCGGCTAGCAGAACATTGCATTGGCCAGGCATTCGACCCGCAACCGGATGGATGGCAAAGCGCACATTGACTCCCTTTGCACGTAGCATACTCACAAACTCAGCAAGCCCATATTGCGCTTTGGCCACCGCCATTCCGTATCCTACCACAATGATGACGTTCTCCGCGTTGACAAGGGCTTCGGCTGTCTCGTCGGCCGTCGTCTTGGTTATCTCCCCTTCGACCTTGGCCTGAGACTGCGCTGTTGGCGCTATGCCACCAAACAAGACGTTTGTGAGCGACCTGTTCATGGCCACGCACATGATGTACGAGAGAATAGAACCGGAGACTCCAATAAGAGCGCCAATGGTCGTTAGCAGCGAGTTGTCCAGCATGAATCCTTCGGCGACGAGCGCGAACCCGGAATACGCATTCAAAACAGTGATGACTACAGGCATGTCCGCTCCGCCGATGGCAGCCGTCGTTGTGTAACCTTTGATGAAAGATAGGACAGCATTGCCCACAAGACATGCCGCGCCTATCATAGGCGCACCTGGTGCGTACGCCAAAAACGCACCCATGGTCGCAAAATTGGCACCCAGTAGCGAGCTGTTGATGACATGACGACCAGGCAGTGCCAATGGCTTCGAGCTCATCTTTGCGGCCAACTTCAAAAAGGCTACAATCGACCCAGTGAATGTGACTCCACCAATGAGAACACCGAGGTATGCCGAAACCATGTGGAGGGTCGAAATGTCACCAGTGTGCCCAAGAACACTACCGATACTGGTCAGGACTGCAGCAAGGCCAACAACAGAGTGTAGTGCTGCCACAGTTTGGGGAAGAGATGTTGGAGTGATTCGCCGTCCAATCACAAGACCAGCAATGGTTCCGACCGTAGCCAATCCAGCAAACTGCGTAAGCACATCGGGTGTAAATCCAACGGCCGCTAGTGAAGCAAGGATACCAGAGAATACACCAAGTATGCCCAGAATGTTCCCACGCCGAGCAGTCGTTTGCGATGCAAGCCCTGACAATGAAGTCATACACAAGAGGCTACTGACAAGATAGCCTGCTTGCACAAGTCCAGCCATACCAGTCGAAGCTGCCGCAATGTAGCCCCCACCAAACAAGGCTGCCGGGATAGCATATAGCCAGGGATATTCTTTGGGGTCCGTGGGGCGCCTGAACATATCTAGCATTCTTTTGGAGATGACAAAACCGCCTGAGACATTCACAAATGCAAGTAGCACCGACAAAGCTCCGAGTGTTTGCGGAATTGTTTCTGGAAAGTAACCGCCGCCCATGACAAACAGACCTCCTACACCTACCATGCCAGAGATTGCATTCGTGACGCTCATCAATGGAGAGTGCTAGGTGCAAGTTGACGATATTAGTGTTCTGCCTTCTACGTGCTTTGTGCAAAGATTGCTTACCAATGCTGGTGCCACTCCCCATACAACGCGATAACCGATAAGACTGGCCAGAGCAAACGTGAAAGCATTGGACATGAACAGTGGGCCGGTAAATTTCCCGAGGGCAAGCGCGCTGGTCATACCGGCTGTCACAGTCGCTACCTGTCTCGTTTGAGTCTGCCACGGCGTCAAAGCGACAGTATTTGCGACTTGGTCAGCGGGTGATGGGGCGGGCTTGGCTTGAGCAGGTGGGGGAGCAGGACGTGGCGCTGGGGGCAGGATTTGACCATTGTAGGTGACAATAGCTCCACGAGTGACTTCGTCGGTGAGGTCAACGTCGTAGTACTTATCCTTCTTATCCTTTGGGGTCAGCGAGAGCAGAAATTTGGTCACGTTGTTCGAGTAAAGAGTAGATGACTGAGTTGGCAAGCGGGATGGAAGATCAGTGTATCCTATGCACACAGTCAGCATCGAACATTTTCAGCAACCGTCGTCAACCCACCGATAACTTTGACTCCTTGATATTTGGTCAGCTCTCCAGGGACCGTTGCTTCACAATTGCCGCCAGCTTCGGCAGCCAGATCGACTACGACCGAACCAGGTTTCATCGCACCGAGCATTTGCTTTGTAATGAGTTTAGGGGCAGGCTTTCCGGGGATGAGGGCGGTGGTGATGACAATGTCGACTTCTCGACACTGTTCGTAAAAGAGTTTCATTTCAGCCTCGATGAATTCCTTGGACATAACTTTAGCATAGCCGCCAGCACCAGATCCATCCTCTTTGATGTCAACTTCAATGAATTCAGCACCAAGAGACTGGACCTGCTCACGTGCCGCAGAGCGGGTGTCAAAACCACGGACGATTGCGCCCATGCGGCGGGCCTGTTTTTCCAGGTTAGTAGCCTTCTCCCTCAAGCTTACACCATACTCACAGTAGCAATAGCACTCAAGCCTGCAACGCCAGCTCCAATTACAAGCACCTTGCAAGGAGGTATCTTTCCAGCAGCAGTGACTTGGCCAGTGAGAAAGCGGCCAAAATGGTTCGAAGCCTCCAAGACAGCCTTGTATCCAGCAATGTTTGCCATGGAACTTAGCGCGTCAAAGACTTGAGCTCGAGAGATGCGAGGAATCATGTCCATTGCGAATGCAGTGGCTTTTCGAGAAGCCAGGCGCTCAACAGTCGGCTTGTTCTGCACGGGGTAGAGCATGGAGATGACAGTAGCACCCTCTCGGATAGCATCGACCTCGGCATCCTTGCCCTCGATGCTGAGTGCCCGCACCTTGAGCAAGATATCGCTCTGGGAGAAGACGCTTCGGCGGTCCACAGTCTGGGCACCAGCCTGCTCGTAAGCCTCATCTAAGAACTGGGCTTCTTGCCCCGCACCCCGCTCGACTAGAACGCGGGAGAAGCCCTTCTTGAGGAGGAGCTTGACGTTCTGTGGCGTGATGGCCACACGCCTCTCGTTAGAAAAACTTTCTTTTGGCACGCCAATGGTCAAATTAGCATAGGGGCCTGCTGTAAAAGGCGGTGACGTGGGTAGTTCCTCATCGTGCGGCTCCGGTGCATGGGATGCATAGCGCGCAACAGCAGTGACTTGAGAGACATGATGCTGCAGGGACAGCGGGAGCGGACGGGTGAGGCTCCGTATGCCAGTGGTGCCAAACTGTATGCCAGTGTGTTTGGAACGGATATCACGTCGAAATACAGACGTTGATCTTGCAACTGACGGCTTCAAGGCAGCAGGCACGCTGCCCCGCGGCGGGCAAGCGGCTATCCTGCACCCGGCAAGACAGGATGCTGAGGACCTCATGCTGTCTCGGAAGAAGGCGAGCAAAGAGAGAAGAAGCTCGGTGCCCGCATCTGCTGGCAGTCAATTTCAAGAACAATGGTCAGGCTGGTAGCTGTAGACTCCCGCAGCGCCGTGTAGGAGAGCACTGAAGGGGCCACGGTTTGCGAGCCACCTCGAAGGTACATAAGGGGTGGTACCTTTGGGCCGCGTTCCGCGCATGCCTTCATCTGGCCTTGCATCGAATCAGGAGAGACGGGGGGGATGAGCTTCCCCGCACTTGGACAATCCCCCTCTATGTGTATGCGTGACAACTTACCCCACGTTTTAACCCCAGGCTGGTAGTACCCCTCATGTCGTACCACAATAACCCTACGCTATCGACGACTGTCATTGCAAGTGCGCCAAAAGAAATAAAAGGGCCGCATCCAGCCTTCAGAGTTCCAGCCTCTCTATCTTTCCTGAGTGCTGGGAGCACGCTGATCTCCTATACAGAAGTGGGGTGAACGCATCGTTCCCACGAGCCCGTGCCATGCGATCACGCGCTGTGGGGCGCACGTCCCGACACTCTGGATTGCTGCTCTCTTTGGGAACACCACTCGGCCTTCTTCTTCCCGCCTTCCGTTCATCCAGACTCTGACGCAATCACCTTGCTGACATAATCACTTCTTTCCGACACCACAAAGAGAGCATCCATGCAATTTGATCACACGCTCACGGCAAATGGAAAAACAGAAGGTAAGTATTTTTTTGGTTTGCCAAATGCAATTATTGATACATTACGACTACAATCTGCTGCTATAAACGATTTTAAGGAGCGACTATGTGGCGGGCAGTCAAGGGCCCAAAGTAAAGTCAGGTCTGGTATATACATGGAAAGCAAATGCTGAAAACTCCGGGACCAAAGATTAACTACTCATTAACATCCACCATATCCCATTAGGATTTCTGGTTCATGCGTCTTCACCATGTCGGGAACATGAGTCGTTGCTGGTTTGTTTTGAATGCTTGGGAGCGTTTATCGGCTGCCCCAGTTGAAGTTGGCGTTGACATCGAGGTCGAAGATGAAGGACTTCTGGCAGCCCCACTTCTTCTGGGTGTTGATGCTGATATCAAGGTTGGCCTGGGCAGGAGTGAACTTCTTGGTGTAAAGACGGCAGTGGGTACCGAAACCAACACCGTTCTTCTCAAGGTAGGCAGCCTGGAATTGGACGCAGCCGCTCTTGCTGAAACCGAAGAGGGACATCCACTGAGAGAGCCAGCCCTTCTGCCTGTTGGACTCGTTCTGCTTCTGGGCGTAGGCGGCGCAGAGGGCAGGGTCGAAAGGTCCGGGGATGGTGGTCTGGCCGATGCAGTAGGGCTGCTGGTTGATCAGGTGGTGGCCGCAAGGTTGGGGCTTGCTGCAAGAAGGAGGAGGGGGAGGAACATAGTCCTTCTTGTTGTATCCGTTGGAAGCGACAATGACGACCTCGAAGCCGGCCTGGTACTGGCCGTTGTTGGTGGCTGACTCCTTGGTAACGTCCTGACCCCAGAGAGTGCACTTGAAGCGGGCAACAGAGTCAGCCTCCTTGCAAGAGCACTGCTCAGGGTTCCACTTGGGGTCACGCTCGACGAAGACGTTGAAGCCAGTGCAGGTCTCGGTGGCCTCGCACTTCTTGGCGCAGGTAAGAGGGTCGTAGCTGGTAAGTTCGAAGTATCCAAGGTATCCGCTGCCGGAGACGGAGGCACTCAGGTCGGTGAACGCCTTGTCCCAGCCAGAAGGGGTCTGAGCAGAATTGGCCATCTTGTGGTAGACGTCGTTGTTCTTGAAAGCATCAACGGTATCAGGGACGGTGGGAGGTCCATAGGCGTTGGGCTGAGCAGCGCAAGGGTCAAGAGGGTTGATGAATCCACAGTAGGTGCCGACCTCGATTTGAGTGGCACAGGCTGGGTCAGCAGTGAAGGCCCAGGTGTTGACCCAGTCGACTGGAGTGCAAGATGAGGGAGCAAGGTTGGTCGAAGACTCGCCGGGAGTAGGCAGAGCATTGCCAGGAGTAGGAGGCTGGGTAGGAGAAGGGCCACTTGGTGGGTTGCCACCAGCGGGGGGAGGGGGAGGAGGAGTAGGACGAACACCACCTCCTCCGTAGACAGGGTTAGGAGGAGGAGGAGGGTTGTTGCCGTATTGCTGGGGCTGGGGCTTGTTGTAGGTCTGAGCAGTTCCAGAGTTGAACCAGTTCCACAAACCGAAGGTAGGGGAACGAGCCTCAATATCCCTCTTGGCAGCCTGAGCAGACGCAGGCTTGGAGCCGGCTTGAGCGGCGACAGAGAGAGCCTTCTTCTGGTCGTACTTGCCAACCTCGGAAATAACACCCATCTTGGGGCCCTGGGCAACATTGTTGACAACGTTCTCAGGTGCATCGAAGCTTTGGGGAGAAGGCGAGGCCGCTACAAGAGCGGCAGTCGCTACAAGAAGGTGGTAAGAACGCATAGTGAGTGAGCGTTTGAAACAGTTGCAGCGAGTGTATCAAAAGGTAGAAGCGATTGGAAGGTGGTGAAGACCAGTGCTGATGATGAGATGATGTGCCGTGTGGCAGACGTTCTTTTATACAACAAGGGCATCGCTCAGTGCTCTCTTCTCGCTTCACAACTACTGACTGATTCGAGATCGATGTCATGGGAAGCGCCACAAGCATGGTCAGTTAGCTCGGTTCTTCTGGTGGCAGAGTTCGGCGGCTGTACCTGAGGGCACTAGTCCACTAAACCTTATCTTAGTCCCGGATGAATTGTCATACCTGTAGTCGCCGGTCGTTTTCTCAGGCACACGCAGCTACCCGAAGCATCATCACCAATCAGAAGCTGTGGACGTCGCCATTTAGATCATTCTCCGCCATATACTAGCAATTGGTACGTTCATTCATTCTAGTTTTCGAGGGAAAGGAGGCCTCGTGAGCGTTGACAGGGAGCCTGGAAAGAGGCGCGCGATAAGAAAATTATCAGACCCAATACCCTAGCACTGCATCGCAAAACAACCTGGTTCCCCACCACCGCCTGCTGTCATCCCTGGTGTTTACAGAGGTGTTTCTCCTGATTCCCTCGCGACGTGGGCCAATTGAGTCATTGAACGAAAACGCTAGCTATTTTTGACCGTCGGGCTGGCTTTTTTGGGAGTGCAGCTTGGCCCAGACGGACTAGCTTACAGCCCGCTGTTTACTACTTCGATAGTCTCCTCCAGGGGTACAAACATGTACTTGCCTACGACGGGTGCTCGACCAGCCCATTACGGATGCAGCGTTCGCACTAACGTTTGAGCAATGATAAGCCTTTTAGACTGGCCTGGGCCAGTCTTCTTCTCACTCGCCTATCCCCACCTCGCCAAAGACAATGCCGCAAGAGAGCATGGCCACAGAGATGTGCAAAATACGATATCGAATACGGTCGAAGGAACCGGAGCGTTTCATTCCCCACAATGTTTGCTTTGGCCAAGCCTCGTCTTGAGCGGACATGTACACAATACGGCAAAGCCGAGGGACCCTGCGACGCCGAGCCGCGATTTACACCTGGATGTGACGGGAAGGAATAGTCAACTTGAACCTTTTTCGATCACATGGTAGGGTGGGCTCGCTGCTAAACACTAGACTGTTTCTCCCAACTGTGGCAATGCAAGAACACGGAGCGAAAGCGAAGTGGCTGGAGTCAAACTCCCAAGACCGTGTCCGTGTGTTTGTGCAAGAGCAGGCTGGCTGGCCCTTCGCTAATTCTAGTCGCAGCAAATCCTGAGCGTCCGAGGTACTCCGAACAACGTCCCCAACGGGGCGTTGGCAAAGTCATGCATGGGCGTCAGCGTGTACCATGGTTCTCTTCCAGATCCGGTGTTCTTGTGCATAATTGGCATTGCCGAGCCGATGTTGAGTGCCGAGTTGTACCTCGGATTCGGGTGCGATGGAAGTTTACCCTGCTTGATTTGCGTCCAGTTCTACGGATGATTGCGGCAGATCAGCCGCACAACGTCCTCGATTAAAGCATCATCGTGCGTTCGCAAGGCCACCGGTGAGCGGTATTTTTACTATCACCGGTCAAGGTCCGACCCAAGGGGCTGGCGAAGAAATCATTGAGTGGGTCAGTTGGGTCTCTCATAAGTCGGACGCTAACGGCTCGGTCGATCCCACTAGGTGGTACTAGCCCCACATGGCATGCTTCAGCCTCATCGCCCCCCTTTATCATCATCATCACCACAACAATGACAACGGCTTCCCTCTTGTCGTCCTCGTCGGCTAACGGTTATCCGCCCGTCCATGCTTTATTGTCTCCTCTTCGCCTATGCGCTCTGTGGCTTGTGGCTACATGTCAGTCTACATCTTCGCGCCAGCCACACTTCCAAATATTCCCATAATGCACTACCATTTTCGCACAGTCAAAGTTCACAACCACACTCACCCAAATTGCTAACTATCCGTATGAACTATTCGTTTCGCGCCGTGGCATCACCTTGGCATCACCGGCACGAAAGAAGACTTGCAAAATTTGAACCAATAACTACTACTACTGCTGCAAAAAAAATTCTCGCAAGAAAGTCCGAGACCGAAGTAGTGATGCACCATACCCAAACCAGCGGTTCATGATCAGAAATACGAAAAGCACAATGCGGCATAGCTCCAGGAGTAAAATAGTCCGCAAGAGGTTTTTCTTCCTCTTATCTGTTCCAAGTCACGTTAGTAGGCGAGTACACTCGTCCGACCGGCCGAGATCCGCCCAGGCCTTCCCTTGACCAAGACGTTTTTTATCTCTCCAACGTGCATGCAAGACATACTTGCTGAGCCTCGTTCAACCCACACGCACGCCTAGAGAGAGAGAGAGAGAGCATGCTTCACCGGCCCTGATTTCAAATCTTGTTTGCATGTTCACCTGCGCCTGACCCCCCCCTTGTTGTTCTGGGCCCCTGCATCTCTTCCCGTCCCAGATCGCGATTACACGTGTGGAGAGCGCTCAGATGACGCATGGACGCCTGCTCCACAAGGACACCTTTTTTGGTACTGCTTGGCTTGTAAAGGGGGAGGGGGGCGCCTTGTGGTATTCGCGGCTTACCTATGTGGTCACCTGTGTAGCTACCGGTATGGCTTGCTGTGGAGACTATGATGTGTCTTCAAGCGCTGTTCTACTTAACATCTACATTACCAAGCTAGCCGGAAAAAAATCAGAGTTCAATAGCATGTACTCTGCACTTGAGCGACTAAACTCGACTTCCGGTACTCTTAGCGCCGTCGTCGTTGTTGTCAGCATTAAGTCGTCGATATCGTTGCGTCAACCCCAGCATCAGTCCGTCCCTACTAACATCGGACTGAGCATGTCCAGTACTCGCCGAGTGGCTGGGCCTGTCATCTTTTCGCGCGCCGTCCGGTACATGTCTGTTAGAGGGTACTCGCCGTACTACTACCCGTAACGTGAGGGGAGCGGCGCAAGCTTTATTTTGCTCTTGGATCTTTTTATAGCTCACGCTTGCTTACGACATGCCGCTGTACCCGCAGAGAGTTTTGGGCTTCGCGCCGTGAGGCTACGTATGCGATTTTAGCAGTGCTGAGCTACGTGTTGGGGGGGAAAGCATATATAAACCTTTCCACCCCTCCTCTGCTAGTGTGTGGCTGGATGTCTTCTGATGTGTTTTTTTTTCGCAATGGCTGACGATATGACCATACTCGGGATCTTGCTCGCTTCCAGAGGTGCTTGCTTCCAGAGCGTTATGGGATTTGCTGTGCAAGAGATCATGATCTATTTCCAGTCTTAGTCCCAGTCATCAATGATATGCTTGACAATCATTGTTCAGATGCGCATACGGGAGTCTTTCTGGTATCCACAAACGGGTATAGTGCCTTGGCACTCACCTGGTATTTGGAGCTACCTCCAGACTCCACTGTGTATAACACCTCCGTTCTGACCAATGCCTCGGCTACGTTCGCCATGGCAGGAAACCGCCTTTAATATCTGAATTCTGGTTGAGCTGCACCAAAATCCGCTCCATATTTGCTCCAACCGCACAAAGTATCCTCCGCTCACCGACTATTACGTTATATCTCTTACTCAAGATCATCCGGTCGTATAGCGCGGCTGTGACGTGAAACTGTATAAACTTCGTATCTCGAATTACCCGGAAACAAACAAATATGGTCGAGAAGCTTAGGGCTGAGTCGAAACGAATCGCAACAGTGGTTCGATTAATGTCGCTTCATATCGCAGGGGAAATTGGAAAGGGGACGAAAAGTCGTTTGACCAGGGAGTTTTCTCCAGACAAACAGATTGAATATGGGAAGTTTAAGTGGGGAAACAATGTGCAAGGGTGGGGAAGAATAAGCACAAACGATTGACAGCCAGACCCCGGTTAAACCTCACAGATTGAATCGGGAGACAGATGTCGAACCATGGGTTTTTGGTAAGATGGCGGTATTTACCCAATTAAGCGAGACGTTCCATATTGCTTCGATATTACCGCGCGCTATTCGAGACCGTGTTCTGTAAGCACAAATGTTCCAGTACCACTCGGGGTACGGGACATGTGTTTTCCTTTTTGTAGTAGCCGGGCAGCCAAGCCCTGCAAGCATTTGTTTCCATTGTCCGCTTCCCGCTTCGTTCGATACACCGCACCCGGACACATCACCTGACTTGGACCTGAATCTTTTCGGTACCCCCCCTCCCCAACCGCCAACCGTTTATATTACCGTGACACGGCCGAGGTTATTTTTAAGCGCTGTAGAAAGCGGGACAACACTATGATGCAGGTCCAGAGCTTTCTCTGGAGCGATGCAATCAATCTACCTGCGATTGAAGCTTTTCGTATCTTTACTATAATGCTTCACTCCCGCGTTTCCAGGGTCTCGCTGCAGGACGCCACCTACCAGACAATGGTCCTGCTGCAGATTCGCCACCAAATGTACCTCGTCCACGCAGTCTATCATGCCGTTTGCACTGTTGTTAGAATAAAAAGAAACATTGTTGATCATGATCTGAATAGATCTTGATTTCTGCTTTGCAACTTCAGCTACGTACTCTTAGTCATGGAGCTCGTATGTGGATATACTACCACTCCAGTCACGTTTGCCAGCGACATCGAGGAGTCAATCTAAAAGGCATCTTGTAAACCTTGGCAGAGGATTAAGACATGGTAGTCTTAATACAGATGCCACTTGAATTGAACCTAAAATTGGAAACTGAACCCGGCCCGCCCAGAAACCGACACTTGACCTCTAGTCATCCATATTGACACAGCTCGTGATGTCGAGCGGGAAGCGGGAGAAAGGCAGGGTTGCCTGACAAGCAGGGTGGAATTCTGAAGCCGCGGGATAATATACTACTGGTATGTCGTTTGATGCAAAGAACAGAGAGAGAGAGAGAGAAAGGAGTATAAAGAGGAGGTAGTTTTCCCTTGTTTGTGTTGAAATCATTGCAGAGATTCCAATCCAGTCCTTCACTTCTCCTCAACACTTCACAATCGTTCTCTTGTTCGACCTGTACAAACTTTTTTGCAGCCATGCATTCCAAACTCACTGCTTTCCTCCTCCCTCTGCTCGCCACGGCGACACCACTCAAGCGAGCCGATGGTCCCAACCCCAATGATATCACCATCTTGGATACTACCTACTCTGGCAACGGATGCCCCCAGGGCTCCGTCTCCACCAGCAAGTCCGCCGACAAGACTGTAAGCTCCTAACCACTTCTTCCACTTACATCTGACCATACACACACATACATTCCCAAAAACCCACTTCTCCCCTCCTTCCCTTCCCACCTCAAAAAACTAACACCACACCCCCTCTCCCCTAAAGGTCATAACCTACGGCTTCGACAAATTCCAAGCCTACATCGGCCCGGGCACCGTCCCCTCAGACCGCAGCAAAAACTGCCAAATCCACCTAAACCTCCGGTACCCGGGCGGCTTCCAATACGCCGTCGTCGACGCCACGTACCACGGCTGGGCGCGCCTCGACGCAGGCGTAAACGGCACCTTCATCACGACCTACTACTTCAGCGAGGACGCGGGCAAGACGCAAACAACACGCATGTCCGTGTCCGGCGGCGGCGCCTTTGCCAACGGCCTCGTCTACACCAAGCAAGACGCCGTCGAGACCACCGCCACCATCTGGAGCCCGTGCGGCGCAAACGGCATTCTCAACGTCAACAATCGTATTGCGCTTACGAGTAAGAATGCCGATGCCGCCGGCGAAATGAGTAATGATGATGCTACGGTTGCGTTTACGCATCAGTTGCATGTCGCGTGGAGGGAGTGCAAGACTACGAGTGGTGGGACGGCGACGGGCGGCGATTCGATTGGTATTGGAAGCCCGAATGCTGAGATTGATTTTGTTTAGGATTTTTTTTGCTGACGAGATGGGTAGTGCTTTAGGTTAACATGATTGAAGAGCGATATTGGGGGGGAAGTGCGAGGCAAGGGGTCAGGGGAGGAAGGTGAAGGCGGATGTGCTGGACACGGGGGCAGGGGGAGTGTTGGGGGTGTTTGGTGAAGATTCGAGGTGTAGATAGTTGGTGTTGTTGTCTTTTTTTGGATTTTGGATTTTGGATCTGCTATGAATTTACGCTTCTTCACTGGGAAAACGAATTGTGCACATTTTCTTTTCTGTTTCGACTATGCATTTCATTGGCACTAGTTTACGACTTTTTGAATCAGGTTTATTGAGCATGGAAAACGTATTGATGCGTTCATGTTCTTGACACACAAATAACAAAACATGAACAACACAAAACGACGTGTAATGCAATACATGCGTGCAAGCCGAGCAAGCACCGTGATACAAGTGTTGCGTCGGATGTGCAGATCTCGTGTAACGTAGGTGCGACCAAGTGGCAACCTCAGTACAACACAACCCCTAGAATCATAAAAAAACGCGTGGCATTTCCACATGAAGCTAGAATGAAGAAGAAAAATGAACTGAACCGACAGAGGCGTCGGAATGCAAATGTGTCTTCTTAAGCAAAAGTTTATATCCATGTGACTAGAAAAGAATGCAACAGAGAACATGTAAACCGAAAGTAATGGCGTTACCGTGACCGGCGCCTATCCTGGATCGAGCGTAGGACTTCAAGCCAACCACCATCATCAATGTCGTCACCACCTGTAAATTGTGGATAGAGAATATCAGGAAGCTGAAGAAAATCAATAGGTATTTACCATGTACTTACCATTGCGTGAAACCGTACTTGTAGCTGATCCCCCGCCACTGACAACAATAGGGTTGCTATCGACCACATGTACCGCCAAGCCATTGCCGGCTGATGTGACTGGTGGATCTGATGCGGAATTCCGAATGCGGATCAGTGTGATACGTATGCGGTATGTACCCGCTTGACGGATGATAAGCTCAGGGAAGCGCATGTAGCCCACGCCGTTTGGATCGGCCATGTCCATTGAAGCAATGAAGCCGTCGGCCTCATCGTCGCTAAAAGGATGGACAGTGTCGAAGATTCGGCCTGTGAGCAGTGTATTGAGAGCGCTGGGGTCTGGTGAGTCTGACGAACTGGAAGCAGGAACCAGAGCGGCGACTGCGACGAGGTTGGTCGAGTCTGCAATAGCGTCGTCGGCGTCAGCATTGGTGGTTCGCAATCGGACAATGATGGAGCCAGGTATGGTTTGTCCGACTTGAGCGGTGCGCGGGGGTTGCACTACAATGTCCATGGCGTACCGAATTTCGTCGGGTGAAAGGGAAAGTCGACTTGATCTTGAATTTCCAGAAGTGCGCGCACTTCCAGGGTGATGGACTGGGCGATGGGACCTTCCCCCAAGCGCCCTTGGTCTCGCAACGTCAGCCATTGAGGATGCGGTATCGGCCAATTGACGGTCTGATTGTCCGTTGAGCAATTCGGCGATTCGGGCAGACCGTCTGAGTGGCGGGTGGCTGTCCGTGTTATGTGCAGTGGTATGGCCCAATGACGTTCGGGACTGCGATGTTGAAGGCGAGTTGGACGTGACTCTCCTGGATGCGATGGCCCGGCTAGAATTGTGATGTCTACCTCGTCCTCGTCGTGAGGCCCTTGGCATCTGATGAAGGTCGAAACTGTTTCGCTTAGTAGAGATTCATAAAGGGATCGAGTCAGGCCGGCGTTAGCTCTGCTGTAGTGGGAGAGAGGGTATTGTCTGGGGTTTGGCCGGGGCCGGGATCAGAGAAAAAAGAAGGACAGAAAGAGCAACAAGCAAAATTGAGTGGGTAATTTCAAGCAGGAAATGACTGGCAAGGAATGGCAAGGAAGGTCAATGGAGCGTGACGCCATGGACGTGGTACTAGGCGATGTTGATAGTAAAGATATAGGAAATGAAGACAAGCCACGAGTCAGCCGGGTCATCAAAGCCGAGTGGTGGAGGGCATAGTGTTGGCCCTCGGCCATGACGACAATGTGCTCGTCAAGCGTGAGGGAATCCGATACTGGGGCCCTTTAATCTCGTGAAGCGGTGGTGTAGAGCAAGAGAAGAGCTGCGATAGCATTACGACGAAGAATATAGGCCGAAGTGGATAGGTGCAGGGTCTCCCTCACACACAGGCCCTGGTTGGGGCCCCACGCGCGGACTGGTTTGGTGGAGAGCAGAGTGTGGTGGGGGCGTGCGGCTGTCGCCCGCGATTCCGTGCTGTGGCCAGAAAGAGAGCCCCCGTCCATGCGAGAAGGGTGACAGCCGTCGAAAAAGGACAGCAGTGACAGATGTGACGGGACGGAACATGTGGTGGAAATGCAGCAGAGAGCGTTGCAGGTAAATTGACGAATGTGATGCGTCACAAGAAACCCGGGCAGCCATGTGGGCGACCGGGATTGTGAGTCGGGGCGGCAGGAACGAGGCAGGAACGAGGCAGGAACGGGGCAGGAGCCGGGCAGGAACGGGGCAGCGAAGCGAAATGAACTGCTCACCTTCTGGCGTGTCGCGCTAAAGGACTGGCAGGACTGGCTGGACTGTTCCTTCCTGTCGTGTGTCTGTCGCTCTGGGCCTGTTACACAATGCCGTTGCGCTGTTTATGGCGGTGGGGAGGCCAGTACGTAGTGGTACGTATTCCTTCGGGCCTTGATGCCTTACCACCTCGACACCCTGACGCCCGCCTGCGACAGCAACAGGACTGGCGATACGCGGTGCCACGGCGACAAACACCTACGTCTGTGTGTGTGTGTGTGTTATGCTTCCCTGATGCTCTCATTAGCCATGTCCAATCTCTCCACACTTGGCCGGCCATCTGTCCAGGACTGAACCTCCCCAAGGATCCCATGTGTTCCGGCATACCTATCCTTGGCTCTCCTTCTCAGTCACACCCCAATATCCACTGCATACAAGTCAAAGCAAGTCGAGGATGGCCACTCCGGAATCTGCTCATCCGTCGGTGATGAAGGATGAAGAGAGGGACCGTGTCTCACCTCAGGTCGAGGATTGGCAACTGACTGACCATGCTGGCGACGATGAATACTCTAGGCCATTTTATACAAACCACACGCGTAGCCACCGTCTCCGTCGCTCTTGCCTCTTGCCTCTTGCAGTGCCCTGCAGCTGCCTCTCTTGGCTGACCGCCCTCTTCCTGATTCTGAAAGTGTTGCCGCCTGCTTCCCTTGCCTTCACCACCTTCATCACCCCTGTGCTTGCTGCGCGGCCGTCTAGTGCAGCCACCTTCGACATGTCGCCCATCCAGTGCCACAATCTCAACATCGATTTCTACAGCCCCTAGCCCGCCATCACCCTGCGGATACCCTACCCGGTTGCCGATCTGGGGTACCACCACAAACCCAGCTTCATGGGACCGTTGCATGGCCTGTGAGACCATAAATTACCGAGCCGTCGCCATGGATTGAACAGACCGTACCACACCCCCACCACCCTCCCGACCGCGTAGCCAGCAGTGACACGGAAAGAAACCCATTCACATCAAAAGTGTACAAATATCTTTGGTCTCTGCGCCTCACCGGCGCCTTGCGAGAGTCGCTGCCAATCACGGCCAACCCGTCTTTGCCTGCTCCAGCGACGCGTACCCGTCATCCCACCATCTAACTCACAAGCTAGCAACGGTGCTGTTCGCGAACCGATCCTAGCTTGACTAACGGCTACGTGCAGCTGCTAAGTACATGGCATTTTGACTCAACCTCTTAAACCTGCCGGAAGAAACTCAGCTCGTGGTATAAATCCCATATCCGATTCTGCAGTCTCCTCTTCACATCCTTATGCATGTCGTTACGCGCAGCAGATTTGCATAAATTGGAGAAATACTGTCCATGAGTGCCGATGAATGACATGTCTCTTTGATCAATCAACATTTCGCTAGCTTGTGCAACTTCCTAATGGGCCCTCATTACCGGTGCACCTTCTGGTTCAGGCTCCCCATAATCACTACTCCGGTTTCTTGCATTCAACAAACTATGCAAACTCAATCTAGTATGACGACTGATCAGTGAGGCCATCTAGAAGACATGCACCATGCCACCTTCGAATTTCTGGATATGGCCTGCTCGGCAGGAATCCATGTTCGCGGGTAGGTGCAGATGGCGAGGATAGCCCTGGTCGGTACTACACTCATTTCCTTGGAGAAGTGCTACTAGTTCCACGCGGGAAAAGGCGGTGATGCTCTTATGAAAGCGACCCGCAACGACCCGGACCAGACGAGTGAGCTCAATTCTTATATGATCGCTGGATACAGCCTGCGCCGAGGTTCCGACAGGTTCCGCTTTTGTCAGCCCTCTCGAGACGCTTGCATCCCTTTTGCTTCGACTTCTCTTCTGTATGACCTGGGCTATGGCAACTACTTGCGGGGTACTTACAGTGAATTGTAAGTGGCGAAAAGGTCTCAGTCCGATGCACTTCACCTCCACGGTTTACATGTTCATGGATTAGATCCTTAGATTTGATAGCCATGCAGGATGCCACTTCTTTTTGCAAGACAAATCTTCCCAAGTCGTGGATTCCAGCATTCTCGCCCCGAATTGGCATAGGTATCTTGTGCTTCATCCTAGTCAGATCTGTCTAGATACATGAGCATCTGTTTCGCCATGGAACTGGAAGTGAAATCGGTACCAGTCCAAATGGAATCATGGTTTCGGCATGCGAAGGTGTCTGGGAACGTGGTTGAGCGCAGGAACTGACTGCTCGTACGACGTTGTACAAGCGGCTGCTCTTTCGAATGCAATCCAGACCCTGTGAATCAGCCGGGGCAATACGGTAATTTCCATACCAGTAGAGTGGCAAAGCTGGTGGGCCATCGTTTTTCAGCTATCCTTGTTCCATGTTTAGCTGTGCATTTTTGTCATGTACAAACGCAAAACGGGAAGAACTGCAATTTGGAAAGGTGCTGATCCTAACTCTGAATTCTCGAATCTGAGGAAGCTCGAGCCATCGTCTCAACTAGCTGTCTGGTCGCACCAGTCGAGTCAGAGCTACAGGCAGCCATTGGTGCCCGGTGAGGTCTATTGGAATGCTCCGTCAAGCAACGAGGAACCTGGGATGCGGACAATGTATAATCCAACATGGCATCTTCTGGTGATTTAGAGCGCTAGATGCACTGCCATAATCTACCATCAACTCACAGAATGGAAGACCCTACGGTACTTACTTTTCAGCACGTACACTGACCAGCCTTGTTGCCATTATGACAGATCGTCTCGACAGCATACGTAATACCAAGCCTCCAATCCTCAATTGGAGGTGGTTCTATTAACAGACGGAACGGCCTGACAACCCCTTATGGTAGTTATGAGATAGGGGCAGACCATGGAGGTCGGGAGGCATGCTACACACATCAGGGGATGACTATGACTATTGAGAGGCTTATGAAGGCGTTTGGGTATCACGTTTTGCAAAAGATCGCGCTGTACTACGACTAAGCGCACCACGACCGTGAATACATAGCGCGACACTAATTTCAATCAGACAGCTAGACGGCTACGAGGCTTTGACTTCTGATTCTATGAAGATCGCTATCTCCTTGGGACTTGCTTGTAGTAGGTTTGCTACTGATTCTACAGAGCTGCCCACATCCACTCTCTGCTACGGGAAGCGCCATATTTTGAATAAGTTAAAAAAAGGGACACAACCCTTTGTTATTCAATCTCAGCTGTGTGGTAGTGAATCGCAACTAGGCTCATAACTGAGTACCGCTCAAGCACGTTACTATACCCAACTAGGTGCGAAGCCACAAGAACGGCGTGACTACCTTCCTTGACAGGAACGTGATACGCGTCCCAACAATGTCACTATTTAGACTTTCAATAGTACATCGAGGCCATCATGGTTATGTGTTAGTCATAAGCTCCTGCTTAGAAATCGAATTTGCTCGCCCATCTTGAGGTCTGGATGATGACTGCTCTTGGGATTTAGCGCACCCACGCGGCTCAACGACTGATGATGGATGCAGGCGTATAGTTCTCAAACGTTGGTGACCAAGTAAATTAAATATCTCAAATCAGGAGCGAAAGCCTATTGGAAAAACATGTGGGCGACACGCACCACAAGGCTGCAGCACCTGGACTGCATTTACAAACACGTGACACGCGCATCTTGGGAGGATGTGCTTGGCCAAAGATGTTTTCCCAAGATCTATGCTGGTGTGTACCAGTAAGAAATGTGCACAGTTTCTCGGAACACTTTGAATATCGCACATCATGATCAAAGACGGGAACATCAGTATAATCATGAGTCATGAATTATGAATCATGATCATGGAACAGCGGGAGAACATATGGGACTACGTCAAGATATACTCGAGAGTATGCAAAGCTTGCTACGGGACCAAACATGGTAGATAGTATCAAGCATGATGGCCGCTTTATTGTGCATTAAAAAGATGCAAGCAAACTCCACAATAACGAAGGTAGGACAAGGGTATTGCTGTTCAACAATAATATCGTTTTGATTTAGCGAGGATTCAGCTGCTGACACCATTGTTCCATTTTAAGAGCAACTTGGTTGTGTTTTTTAGAATCACAAGAAGCTCATTAAGATACAGCACGAATGCTTGGATATACGCGGACCTGGTAAGAGGATAGAGAACGGCCCGGCTTCCCAGGAGGTGCGAAAACAACATGATTCGGAAAGAAGCTCGATCGAATCTACATGACATAGCCAGAGGCGTCGGATACAACCCCGAGTCGTCACACTGCGCCCACCCGTCTGCACCTGACACGGCCTGTATGCGATCGGCCAGCCTTCCCATATGCTGTGCGTCATCGCTGGCGGCGACATGTATTGGTTGCTAGTTCGAGCATATGATGATCCTGTGCGTTATGCGCATGTCAGAATCTGGAGGTACAAGAGCCCGATTGCGCGAGACGTGCTGATACGAGCCTCATGGCGATGCTGTGGCACCCTTGCATGCAGGGCGTCGAATGCAGCAGACCTCGGGTTTTTTGGTTTCTTCGGTCGATTAGTAGGCCTCGTGGTTCCCGAGTGGGTTCACGCGATCAGCGAGCTTGACTGGTAAAGTAGGTAGCCGTCAATGAAGAGACACGTGACATATCGTTCACACTGTCTACGAGAGAGGGGTTCTTTGCCTTTACCCCAATTCAGACTAGTCACTTTTTGTTGCCCCTCCAAAATTTTAGTACTAGCGCGTTCTGTTTGCGCCTCCGTCGCGGGCCATTGACGCATCGCAGCTACCCCACATTTGGGATGCAGCAAAGCCTTGCGAATATTTGTCGCGCCAGACTTTTGAATTTTTCTACCACTCATTTCAAGAGACCGCTGGTGACTCGCTCGTCTTCTTTGACTCAGAAATTCTTGCCACTCGCCAGCCCTAGGCATAGTCCCCCGCGCGTCTCTTACCTGCACACATTCTCATCCCAACTACAACTGCGTGGGCAATTTGTACCAAAGCCATATTCAAGACCCATTGTATACAACTGCGAACGCACGGGAGGAGTAGAAAACTTCCAGTCGCTTCGACAATACTCCCAGATCGGCTTGACTTCCTTTGAGCCTTTACGAAATCTCTACGCGTCGGCGCGCTCAACATACACCATGGATGAACTTACAGGCACCCTTTCCAAGCTCGGCCTTGAGAAGGTACCGCAAGAGCCCAACACATATCCCGCTCTGAACCCTTTCGATATATACAGAAGTCACATCACCGAGCTACTCTCCTCCGTCTCCAGCGTAGACAAGAAAATAATATACCCTACATTGGCATGGACAGCAAAGCCTGAACATGGTGACCTGCAACTAGCGGTCCCCGCACTCCGCCAGAAGAAGAAGGACATGAAGGCATTTGCACAGGAGCTGGCCGACGCCTTTCCCGAGTCGCCGCTCGTTAAGAAGCCGATTGTCACCAACACATCGATTGGCTTCTTCTTCAAACCCGAAACCCTCACTTCGCTTGTTCTACCGATGATTCTCAAGTCCAAGGAGAGCTACGGTTTCAACAAGAACCTCGGCCTTAAGGACCCCTCAAACCCTTCTTCTGGTCCCAAAAAGATGATTGTCGAGTTCAGTTCGCCCAACATTGCGAAGCCATTCCACGCCGGTCACTTGCGAAGCACAATCATTGGTGGTTTCCTCGCCAATCTATACGAGGGTGCTGGATGGGATGTTGTTCGCATGAACTACCTCGGAGACTGGGGAAAGCAATACGGTGTCTTGGCCATTGGCTTTGACCTCTACGGAAACGAAGAGGAGCTCGTCAAAAACCCCATTGGCCACCTGTACGATATTTACGTCAAGGTCAGCAATGTACAACACAACGAGGCAGAGCAGGTCAAGGCTCTCAAGGCTGAGGTCGCGAAGCTCAAGGAGGAGGGCAAGGATGCATCAGAGCAGGAGAAGCAGATCAAGAAGATTGAGGAGGAGGGTATCGACGAGCAGGCTAGGAAATACTTCAAGGGCATGGTTGATGGCGAGCCCAAGGCTCTCGGTATCTGGAAACGCTTCAGGGTGAGCAGTCTTGCTACAATCGATGGTGTACTATATGCTGACTTGCGCAGGACCTTTCCATTGAGAAGTACAAGCAGACCTATGCCCGATTGAACATTCACTATGATGACTACAGTGGAGAGTCACAAGTAAAAGATGAGAGCATGGAGCTTGCTGCCAAGACTATGTGGGAGAAGAAGGTCTGCGAGGACTCGGAAGGTGCAGTCATTGTAGACCTCACACCGCATTCCAAGAAGCTTGGCAAGGCAGTCGTCAAGAAGAAGGATGGTACTTCGCTGTACCTGACCCGAGACATCGGCGCGGCCATTGAGCGTGACGAGAAGTATCACTTCGAGTATGTGCCATAAATTCCTTCCGGGAACAAAAGGAAGAGATGCTAATTCTTGTCACAGCAAAATGATCTACGTTGTTGCATCGCAACAAGACCTCCACTTGGCCCAGCTGTTCAAGATCGAGGAGCTTATGGGCAGGAAAGACATCTCTGACAGGTGTCAACACATCAACTTCGGCATGGTTTTGGGTTAGCCCTCACCCTCTTACTTTACCTACAAATCAAATACTAACAGAGTGACTCCAGGCATGTCAACCCGAAAAGGCACCGCCAAATTCCTCGACGACATCCTCCGCGACGTCGGCGAAAAAATGCACGAAGTCATGCGCACCAACGAGACCAAATATGCTCAAGTCAAGGACCCCGAACAAACCGCCGACACACTCGGCATCTCGGCTGTCATGGTCCAAGACATGAAGGGCAAGCGCATCAACAACTACACCTTCGACATGGACCGCATGACTTCCTTCGAAGGCGACACAGGTCCCTATCTCCAATACGCCCACGCCCGCCTCTGCTCCATCTACCGCAAAGCAGTCGAGTCCGACCCTTCGCTTGCAGACCTCGATCTCGCCACGGCGGCAGACTTTAGCCTGCTCCAGGAAGACAAGGCTGTTGAATTGGTTCGCCAACTAGCCAGTTGGCCTGACACTTTCCTCAACACGCTCAAGACGCAGGAGCCCACGACGGTGCTGACGTACCTTTTCAAGATGGCGCATGCGCTGAGTAGCAGCTATGATCACCTGCAGGTTGTGGGCTCGGAGAGGAACGTGTTGGTTGCTAGGCTGGCGCTGTATGTAGCTGCTAGGCAGGTCCTGTATAATGGCATGAGGGTCCTGGGGTTGAGTCCTGTGGAAAGGATGTAAGAGTGGAGTGGAGTGGAGTGAAGTGGCATGATAGCATGGTATTCTCAAGGATGATAAGGATGATGATGTAGAAGATGTAACGAATACGACTTTTTTTCTTTCCTTCATTGCGTACATGTCCCTCTCTGTTTTGTTTTTTTCGAGGCTTTTTTATTCTGGGAGACGAGTCGGAACATGAAAAAGTCCCTTACACAAACCTCAAACAAAAGCTTTCATCACTACCCTGGACACGGGATACACGCATTGTTCCGAGTGTCATCAGCTTTGAGACAAAAGATCCCTAAATACAAGAATAACTAGACATAAGAGTGGTTTTCACAAATCTTATTTCTATCTACTGACTGCTTCTCTGTCTGATACTTGCTACACCCATGTGTATGGCAATGATGCTACTATAGCCAATGACGCTATTCTAGCCCGAGTGCAAGTTCAGTCCAGCACGCGAGTCTCACCAAGCGGCCGAGAGCCACAATATGCAAGTAGCTAAAAGCTTCAGCTGAGCCTTCAGTGCGCCTTCAATGTGCCACGCATACTGCTCCAAATGCTTCCTTCTTTCTACAATGCCTACGAGACTAGCCAAAGGTATCGTACAGTCCGTCGTTTCTCTCCTATCTCGAGGTTCCAGTTTTTGAGTATGTGTGTTTGTTTTAGAGTGGGGTTGTAATGGTATGTTGTGGTATGATATGTGGTGTTATGACATTTCATACATCGTATGTAGGGTTTCCGAATGGGGGATTTGGGGGGGAATCGGTCGTAATCGTATGATGCAAGAGTCGGAAACGACTGAGTGTACAGGGGCTCCGGGGAAATGCTAGAAAACAGTGCTAGAACGCTAGAGAGAAAAAAAACACAAAAGGGAAGACAACGTGCCAACACGATGAGGTCGTCCGAGTAAAAGCCGATGGTGGTCTTGAAGTGAAAATCGATAGGAGGTGATAAGGCGGCGTATGGTCAACCTCGCCTCACCTCGAAGATTGTCTTCAGTCCACGCTTTGATATTCGACCCACTGCTGCCACAACCCCAACCATGAAGGCAACGCGAAAAGACAGAAACGCAAGACATAATGCAAGAACACAGACGGCCCACCCCATCTCGTCCACTTGTTAGGCGCCATTAGTCACAGGCGGGCCCCCTGCACGTGGGTCTCCGGGAGGCAATCCGGGCACCTTTTGCGCAGGCGGACGGGCAGGGTGCGAGTGATGGGGACAACCGTGGGGACAAGTCGCAACAGGTTCGTCATAGTCATCGTCGTAGTACTCGTCCTGTGGATCAAGGGAGCCTTCGTCGTCGCGTCGGTCGTAAGCACCTGGAGGAGGGTTCTGGTTGTGCTGGGCATTGTTGGCGTTATTTTGCGCCTTCTTGCTTGCCTTCTTGCCCTTGCGCCCCTTCATCCTAGCCTTCTCCAACAGACGACGCTTCTCCGCCAAACGTTTACGTTCCTTCCTATCCTTGATTTCATACTGTCGAATCAGGGCCATGGGAGGGTGACCGAAAATGTCTTCGTATTCACAGAACTCGCAAATCCACGGCTGGCTAGGTGGGTTGTGGAAGTTGGCGTACTCTTGCTGAATGCGGCGTTTGCGGGCAGCATACTCATACAGCTTTGAAGCGCTACGTCGAGGCTTTCGTGGCGGCGGAGCTTGCTGTGGCGGCGGGGGACCCGTAGATCGACGTGCAGTGCCATTGGGCGGGGGAGGGGGAGGGTATGTACCTGACTCATTCATGTTCGGACTCGTCTGAGTGCCCTGCGTAGACACCATTGGAGCATCGGAGCGGACAGGAGGGCGGGCGCGAACAGCTTGGGGGTGGGATTGGGGTGCGGCCGTGCTTGGGTAGGCACTTGGAGGTTGAGAGTATTGGCCGTTTTCCTGGCCTGGCCAGACCATTTTATTTGCTGAGTCAGACCCACAAGTGAAGGTGAATTGGGTTTTGATTGCACTGTTCTTGGCGGCCTCCTGCTGTAATAGGCTCACGTTTTCGTTGCCGTGGGGTGGCGGGGTTGCTGCAGCGTTTGCAATGGCGGTTGAAATGATGCCGCTTTGCTCCGGAGGACCTAGAAAACAAATAGTCAGCGCACGGACTCTTTTTTTAAAAGTGAAGACGAGTGAATTCCCGAGGTGGCACCGTACGTTTGCTGTTCGCTTTGGCGTTGGCGAGGGTGCTGGACGTGGCCAAGACACGCCTCTCTGACCGACCCGAGCCAGAACGTCCAAAACGCCCTCTGCCTGCACCCGAGATGCCTGTTCCAGAAGTCGTGTTATGTTGTGGTGTCGACGGCGCGGAGCCATAGTAGCGCGCGGCGCCATCTCCCTCGCCATCGTCGGCTGGCCCTGCATCTTGAACGTGTGCTACAGCTGTGGCAGCCAGATCCGCTGAGAGACTCGGGTGGTGTGCACCATTGCTACCCATGTTCGGAATCTTGCGCTTCTTCTTGTTGTTGGTGTTCTCAAACGATTCATAACCGTCCACTGAAGATGTTGGCGAGCCTGGCTTGCGATGGGTGCCTGCGATACCGGCTGCAGGCTTTCCAGAGGCATGTCTACTGTACTGGTAGCTTGGAGACACAGGCATGGGTCCACTGCGGTCGTCCTCTTCATCGTCACTCTCCACCTCAGAGTGAGTGTGTCCACAGTGACAGGCGTGGTGGTCATTAGTCCCAGTCCTGTGAGGACGCACTCGCTCATCCGCCATGTATGGGAAGTTGAAGAGCGGACCGGTGGGAGGTGGATTGTGCGGGTACACGATTGTCTCGGCCTGCTCAGGCGATAAGCGAGCGCGGAGAGAGCGGCTGGGTAGAGGGCGAATGGGCCGATCGGGGTACATGGAAGACGAGGTGTCGGGCGAAGAGCGCAGCGGCGAAGAGCGGTTCCAGTCGTAGCCTGCAAAACGAACAAGTTGTGTCAGATATGCGAGCGAACAAAAGGTACACCTGTTCAAAAGATACAAGTACAGGTGGTGCGGTGCGACAGGGAAATGGGCAGAAAGCTTGGTGGGTAGCCCATAACGCCCTACAACCAGTACTTACCCGCAGTCGCCGCTGCCATGCTGGCGATCCTTGCTCGTATGCCCAATCACCAAGACGGTGTGGCGGGTGTCGTGTCGTGCCTTGCCTGAGAAAAAGTCCAGCTATGTCCAAAACTATCTTCGGCCGTGTCTGGCGTGCCCACGTTAGCACTAGATCGGAGATGACTGCCCCAGCGTGTGCGCAGATGATCGCAGCAGACTCTCTTGAGCGGGAATCGTGGCAAGACACGGTGTTGGCGTGTGGGGAGCTGTTGACGCACCTTTTTCGAGGGGTGGTTTGTGTGAGGGACAGTACTGGTGGCTAGTCAGCGGAGAGCCCCTCTATTATTTCCGATGGCATGGCGACTGACAGGATAGCAGTGCTAGCAGGGGGGGCGAGGGACAAGGCCAACGTCCAAGAGAGTGGAAGGACCCGGGACAGGCTCCTGGGTGGTCGGGACGAGTGACGGCGGCGATGGAGGCGTCAATGCCGAAGACGTGGTATTGGGGTTGGGGTTGGGGTTGGCGGGCGCCAAGCAAGGCCAGTTGAGGGACTTTGGGCGCTGTGGTGTGGCCTTGGAGCTCGCCAAAGCAGGGACAGTGCTAGCGTCTGCGATGGACTGCTGGGCTAACAGGCGCAGGATGGGCAATGTCGAGAGGGCAGAAACACGGAGCGGATTCGAGGATGCAGATGGTGAAGACGACAGGGCCACCACTCACCGGCGGGCCATGTCGACGTCGGCTTGCATACCACTTCGCAACGACCGTGCTGGTGGCGCTAGAGCCCGCAGTGGATTGGTAATTGCTCCTGGGCCCATCCAGCAAATGACAGCCCTCTGCCCCCATGCTCCTCGCCCTCTACTACATGTCCATGTACATATACTAGTGTAGGTCGCCTGCTGCCGAAGCCTTTACCGCCTCATCCTATCCATGGCCCTCTCGACATGCTCAGCTGTCCCACCTGCCGCGAGGCCCGCGTCCACTCGACGCAGTCACCTCCATCTTGACACATGGCGACCGAATAGTCGCCCTGTCCGCCGTCGGAGCTGGGATCAGCCACCCAAGTTGCGGCCTGAAGGATGCCCACGGCCCTCGAGCTATGTGTCTTGGTCTATGTTCTGTGTGTGCTTACTTGGTCGAGCGCATCAAACCCTGACTCGCCTACACAAAGAGTAGAGTCGATTCTCCAGTACAGGCGTGGTTCCCTCGTCTGGAGACTGGCATGTCACTGCTGACTGTCATGTGCATGATGATCGGCTCTGCCTCGTCCGGCATCCCGCTTGTACCTGCATTTCTGGCGGCTGGGGACCCCACAAGTACATCCCAAAAGCATGGTTATCCCCCCTTAGTCGTATCTTGCACAAAGTTCGCCAGACACAGCGCTTAGCCGCAACCTATGGTGCAAGCCTTTGTCCGTGGGCAGCCAGTACTTGGCGACTCGGGCGGGCGTTATGCACGGGGATAAGCCTTGCGTATCGATTACCGGCCGGCCGCCTACGTCATAAACAGACTCCACGCCTAACTTCATCCTCAGCCAACAAGCAGTCCTGCATCCAGTCAAGGCTTCCACCCATACAGCAATGTATCCCGACTTCTACCCGAGGTCAACTACAGACACTACCATAACCATTCAGCTGGCGGGTAGTGTGCAGACATCTCTTTTGCTCTGCAGCCACCATTACATACTATCTTTGGTCGCAATATCAGAATATAAGGAAGTTCACAAGCACCTGCGTCTATGCTGCTGGGCTTTCAGCTGAGTTCTGGTCCAAGCACTGGCTTCAAGATAAAATAATCTCTACCGTTTCTACTTATCAGTATAGAGGTGGAGATTATTGCACCGGCATGTGCACAAAACACGACCCGATTCCCTCAACACTAAAAAGCGCGTGAGTGTCGTAGTCCCACATGTGCGTGGCTGCAAGACGCCGTGTTATGCCAAACAGATGAGGTAAACCTAATGATTCTCGAGACCCAAAGCATATGTGCACCAGCAAATCAAATGATAGTAATCCTAGCCAGGCCACGGAAGATAAGCACTTTTGGGTCAAAGTACCAGAGTAACGCACCCCACGTGATTGCTTCACTCCTCACTTTCGCCCTCTCAATTTTAAGCCTCCTCTCGCCCATATACCTATTTTTACCGTGAGAATACTTCCCCTCATGTCTCTCCATGTACCTCATCTTGAGGTGCCCGTGCGCATCTCCGACTGAGCAATGATACATTTCGTTTTACTCCAATTTTTATGAAATTCCATCTCATTCTAAACCCCGCTCTAGATTTCCCTCCGAGTGCACCCTCTGGCTCAACAGGGACTCAACAATCCACGGTTCAGGTCACAGTCACCCTCAGCCACTTTCCCGCCTTCCTGATATAATATCATTCGACACACATAGCCTTCAATTCAAATTCTTCTGCCTTGACCTCACCTCCAATCCCAGGAAGACTGCAACTCAGCAACACTGCCTACCATGCCTCTGATAGGATATGACGGTACTCTCTGCTACCATCCTTCCGACAACTGTCCAAGACGTTATGCTTTCTGGGTGTATGAACCCTCTCTCATCGTCAACTCAGCTTTCCTTGTGCTCTTCGGTACATCCTTCATCACTTTCGTCGTTCAAGGCACTGCAGATGCAAAGTGGCTTGGTTTCAGTCTAGCCATGGCTATTGGTTGCGCGCTCGAGGTTGCTGGCTACGCGGGACGCATACTAGCCCAGCAAGACATGTATGCAGAGGTATGTATTGGCCACAGACGACCGACTGTCTTATCCGAGCCCATTCGCCAAGATGCTGGTGACTGACAACACTCAGACCCCTTTCCTCGTCCAAATCATCTGCCTGACCATCGGTCCCGCCTTCCTTGCTGCGGGCATCTATCTCTGCCTCTCGCGTATCGTCACAAGTATCGGTCCCGAATATTCGCGTATCAAGCCATTCTCTTATCCAAAGATCTTTATCCCCTGCGACATCATCTCCCTTGTGCTCCAGGCTGTCGGAGGAGGCATGGCCAGTGTTGCTATACACAACGGCAAGAAAATCAAGAAGGGCGACAACGTCATGGTTGCCGGCCTAGCTTTCCAGGTTGCAACAATGTTCGCATTCATCCTGATAGCTGTCGACTTCGCCTGGCGCACATTCCGCAACCATAATTTGCTTCCACAAACTACTCAAAATCAAAGCCAAGTAAATTCTAAAATATCACGGCGATTCAAGGGCTTCATCATCGCCTTGACCTTGTCCACCATTTGCATCTTCATAAGATGCGTGTTTCGGGTTGCCGAGCTGAGTCAAGGCTGGAGAGGTGAGCTCGCCACGACCCAAAAGTACTTCATTGGTCTAGAAGGCGCAGTCATTGTTGCATCAGTCTTGCTTCTGAACCTCTGCCATCCAGCGTACTGCTTCAACAATACCAGGGATGCAAGGGATGGGCAACTCAGCAGGAAGATTTGCTTCTTGAAGAGAAGGTCTGCTGTAAATCAGAGTGAGGCTAGCGATGCTGAGCTAACACAAGTCACTGCTACACCGCCAAAGTAAGGCGCAGAAGGAGAATTAGACATTTGGTCTAAAGAGGAGACGTGGAAACAGGTACGGAAAAAAACGGGGATCACCTCATGGTGCTTTTTGCACTAACATCAAGTCAAACTTACCTGTCTTTCCTGTGAGTTTGACTTACTCATTTCATTTGTTCTTTCTAGTTCTTCTGGTTCCACAATTGTTCTGCTAAAGCAATGATAATATCCGGTTGTACTCAAAACATGATATAATGAATGGGCGTTATCGACGGCGTTTGCCTTCGAGAGTTCTAGGTAATTTTAATTGGGTTGGCGTTGGTGCGGGTATTACTGGGCACGAACAGCAGCGCTTTCTTAATGAGACACTGAAATATTCCAAAGCCATAAAGTATGAATCCGTGCACATATCATCATTGATGAAAAAAAAGAAAGACTTGCCGGACATCATATATGCTCTTGCGTGGGTATGTTGACGGAAAGAAAAAAGTGATTTGTACAGTATGCTGCCGCATCTACGACCCAAATATCATGCTTGCTACGTCCTACACTTGCTCACACCCCCTCTTTTGAAGCCTTGTGCAAGCTTCTAATGGAACCATCTGGACTTTCCACTCCTATCTCTTATAGCATTCCCCTACTCATCATCGAACCCCGCTGGCCTTGGCCTTGGTCCCTTTGGTACTGCAATAGATCAGCATGCCACTCTATAACAAAAAAAAGCAGATGTAGAAACCATCGTTTCCTCCGTGTCTCTCTTTCCTCCCCTGTTATCACGTACCTGGGTATGTCAAGGGAATCTTCTGAATGGGCTCTTCGCCCATGTATCTCCGAATCGGAGGGACGGTAACCAGCATTACGGGACCAGCGAGGCCGATGACAATCGAGTAAAAGTAAGCTGGCTTGTTGTACGCAGCCCATTTCATGTACCGCAGCGGCTGACGGAAGAAGAGCGGGGAGGGAGGGACGCCGGACATGTTTGCTGTGTATGTTGTGAGCGCGCGGGGGAGTTTTTAGAGCGTAGCAGCGATGCGCGCGCGTACCAACTTTATTATCGTGAGGCGAGAAAATCGAGGCGCAATTCACAAAGGGGCCCAATGCCTTGATCTGGCGTCGCAATTGCAAGTCGACTATATGTCGTGAGGTTAGCTGCTGGGTAGCTTGTCGCTCCTCCCGTGCGCTCCTCCAATCGGCGCGCAGCGATTTTCCGGGACCGATAGGGCTTGGCAAATGCATACGTATCTCCCATGGCAGCTCTCTACGCGGCCGCGCATTCCGTCAGGTTCAACTTGCACACAACCACAAGATGAGGTGGTTATTTTCTTTTACCCTCGCTTTTGTCTGGTCGCTGGTGGCCCAAGCCAAGAGCTTTACTGGCAGCCGGTTGCTGGTTGTGCTCGAAGACCAGGCCGAGCGGGAGAAGTACAGCGTGTTTCTCGAGGACTTGACATGTAAGTTGATCCATTCTGTCAATTGCAGCTTGACTAGTCTTGTGCGATTGTTGCAAGAGTTGGGAATTGGATTGGTCCACGCCTTGGTTTTGGAATTGCAAAGAGTGGTTGAACTTGCAACTTGGCCTTATGCCACTCATGAATGCTCACTCGGAACAACATTGGCGCATATAACAACGCTGACACGTACGTACAGCCCGAGGATTCACTACGACCGTCGGATCACCAAAAGATACCACTCTCACATTGCTCAAGCACGGTGAACGAGCATACGACCATGTCCTCCTCCTACCGGGCAAGTCTAAAGGCCTCGGCCCTGCCCTCACCGCGAATAACTTCCTCGAATTCATGAAGAACGACGGAAACGTCCTCGTTGCCCTCTCAAGCGAATATCCTACGCCCACGGCCGTTCAGGCAATGCTTCTCGAAGTCGACATCAGCGTACCCAACGACAAGGGCGCATTGGTTGTTGACCACTTCAACTATGATTCGCTTTCGGCAGAGGAGGCGCACGATGTCCTTCTTCTTCCATTCCCAGGTGTGCTCAGACCCGATGTCAAGAACTACTTTGGTGGTGAGGGATACATTGCGGTCCCACGCGCCGTCGGTCAGGCCCTTGGAAACGAGTCTCCTCTTACTTCGCCCATTCTTCGTGCCCCCAGCACCGCATACAGCTATAACCCCAAGGATGAAGCCGAGGGTTCCGAAGATCCCTTCGCGGTCGGTGGTCAGCTGAACGTGGTCTCTGCCATGCAGGCAAACAACGCAGCGCGTTTGGTTGTTGTTGGCTCTGCTGAGATGCTCCAAAACAAGTGGTTCGCTGAGAAGGCGAAGCTGGGCGACAAGTCCATCACCACCGGAAACCGTGAATTCGCTCAGAAGGTGTCATCCTGGGCTTTTAAGGAGACTGGTGTGCTCAAGGTCGGAAAGCTTCTACACTACCAGGATGAGGGTGCCAGCAAGAAGTTGAACACCAGCACTTCAATCCCAGAGAGCAACCCCAGCATTTACCGTATCAAGACGGATGTCGTAAGTAACTTGTGTGTCCACTTTTATGGTGCAATGCTAACTCGATAATAGCACTTCCAAGTCGAAATCTCCGAGTACAGCATAGACCACCTTGAGCCCTTTGTCCCTGCTCCGCAGGACAATGTTCAGCTTGAGTTCAGCATGCTCTCACCTTTCCACCGCCTTGATCTGTCTCCAATTGCGAAGACCGAGAACGCCACCATCTTCGGTACCGGATTCAAGACCCCTGATCAGCACGGTATCTTCAACTTCCGTGTCAACTACCGTCGCCCATTCGTCACCAATATCGACGAGAAGAGGCAGGTCACCGTCAGGCATTTTGCCCATGATGAATACCCAAGGAGTTATGAGATTAGCGGTGCTTGGGTCTGGATTGGAGGTATCTGGGTCACCGTTCTTGGATGGCTCGCATTCGTGGCTGTCTGGCTGTACAGCGCACCTACTGAGAAGAGCACCAAGAAGACTCAGTAGATGGATTTTCTGGTTGGTTGTAGGGGCTACGGTGGGAGGGAAAGGACCTTTTGTTGTAGCGTTATTTTAAGCCATATCATCCATTGGCGTTGCGCGATATGTACATTATGGAATTAGGGCATAGGAATGACCCAAAAAGCTTAGATCGGAATGATATCTTTGACTTTATCGCTTGTGCCACTTGATGGTTTCTGTTTTTGTTTTTCGACGTTTAACTCGATGTTCTTCGATGGGTAGACAAGATCAATTTCGCTTTCCACTTCACCCATCAGAGCTTACTCTGCGCCTCCAGCACCCTCGGATGCGCAACTCTTCCTGGCTTCAATTTACTCCAATCCTCTTCATACCCCTCTTCGACATCAGGATACGGTCCCAAGGGCGTGATAGCCAACGGATTGATACTCTCATGACTCTTCGTGTACTATTCCCAACGAACTCTCATGTCAGCAAAATACACTCATCTTTTCCATTTCACATGCCTCCCCCCCCCCAAAAAAAGTCTACTTCCAAAAAGGGAAAAACAATTAAGCAAGGGAGAAAAAAACTCACATTCTCCTTGATATGCCTGAACTCGGTACTCTCCTTGAACCCCTCGACATTCCAATACAAGCCCTTCAACCAATTATTCAGCACGGGATAGTCATGTCGTATGGACCCGAGATTTGTCTTGAAATGCTGGGCATACACAGTATCGAAGCGCACAATGGTCGGGTACGCAAAGATATCCAGCTCCGTCATGTGGGAGCCCAAGATGTAGGGACCGCCGTTGCCGTGAATCAGGGCTTCGAGCTTGTTGAGGGCGGCAAAGAGCGGGACAACGTGTTCTTCGTATGGCGCCTGAGACGGTGCGAAGCCGGCTTTGTAGACGCCGTTGCAGATGAGATTTGTCATCCATTGCTTCGTCTCGTCGATTTTGGCCTGAAGCGAGGTTGGGTAGAGCGTCCTTACGGTAGCTGGTGGTGGTGATGGTGGTGGGTTCAGAGAAGAGAAAGCGCTAGGAAGCCATTTTACCATTTCGGCGCTTTCGTTGCAGACGATTTTTTGGGCTTTCTTGTCCCAGATCATGGGGACCGTGTAGCGTCCCTTGTAGGCGGGGTCGCAGCGGAAGTAGATTTGGTGGAGGAATTGGCTGTTGAAGAGGTGGTCCGGGGTGCTGCCTGGGTAGGTGGCGTCGAAGCGCCAGCCGGGTTCGCCTTTTGGGTAAGGGCGTACGATGGAGATTGGGAGGTAGTCTTGGAGGTTGAAGAGGTGCCGGATTAGGTTTGTGCGGTGGGCGTAGGGGCAGAAGAGACCTAAGTTAGGGGTGAGTTGGGGGTAAGGAGTTAATTGATTGAGAGTTTATGGGAAGAAGACGCAGTGACTATCTTTTTGATTAGGCTTACCGATGTAAAGATGGTATCGATCTTTTTCTGGAGGAAACTCTCCACCTTCTTGGATCACGCCGTGCCAGCCATCGTCAGTCCCATACTTGTGGATTGCGGGGCTGGACATGATGAGATGAGTTGGGATTTAATAAATGGCACAGGGTATGAAATTTAATACTTGTATTTAACCAAGCAGGCAATCTAGAAATCCGGTCAGATTCTAGATATGGCTCAGTATACAGCTTGCAAAGGTCAGCAAACTGTAATGGTGTTGAAGGTGTGGCGTTGCGGGGCCCCACGTTGCCTATGTACGTAGCTTACCTTTGACCGAGATCACCCCGAAGCTACTGTATCCAGACTTCATTGCTTGGTAAGATGCCAATTAGTGACTGCTGGGAAGGCTCATGGACATATTGATATAGTTTCATTAATTTAGCTCAGGGTCTACTGACACTAATTACAGCATTTCAACTCCTCACACAACGACCCACATGGGACGCGACACTTTTCTGTACTTGGCCGCGCTGTGCTTGTAGCACTGGGCATTGCCGGAGTTACTCCTTCAGATGCATCTGGTGTATCCTCTAGTCTCTCTGCAGGCGATGCAAGCTCGGGCTGAAGTGTCGCAGAGTGTATGCCGTATGCATGCAGGCACTCAGAAAAGATCTTTGCTTTCTCCATGAAGCTTGCAATGTCAGGATCACTGACCCTGACGTGCGCCGACGCAATTGCCTTCTTTTGGTCCAGACGCCAGACGTGCAACTCATGTACACCCAAGACACCTGGGATTGCTTCCAGGTCATGCTTGACATCTTCAATCTTGACGCCCAATGGTGCGGATTGCAAGAGAATCTTACCGCTCCGCTTCGTAAGAGGGAGTGCGGAGAGGAAGATCATGATGGCGATCCACATACTGACTGCTGGATCGGCGTAGAAGCGGTTGGGTGACTTTACGAACCAGATGATTACAGCTGAGATGATGACGCCGATGTTGTTGATGGCGTCGCCAATGACGTGAAGGAGAACAGCAAAGATACCAAGATCCATGCCGTGTTTCTTAGGTTGCATGGCTAGATGCAGGTGATTGGCGTGTGTTGGGGTAGACAATCGGACTTCTCTATCGCTGCTGTTTCCGTGGCCATGGCTGTGGCCATGGCCGTGGTCATGCTCGTGCAGGAACAGAACGCTGATGATGTTGAGAAACAGTCCGATACATCCCACGATTAAGATTAATTTTGGGTTGTCGACGTGCTCGATGGTAATGAAGCGCTCGATAGACTGTAGGGCGATACTGAGGGCTAGGGCAAGTAGAAAGGCGCCGTTGAAGAAGGCACCAAGCAATTGGGCACGTGCCCAACCAAATGAAAGGTCTGCAGGTGATGTCTTGCGTTCTGACACTTGGACTGCCACCAGGGCTATAATAAAACCGATCAGGTCGTTGAGCTAGAATGAAGTTTAGATATTTGTACGAGTAAGTAAGATAAGGGTATGGTATATGTTCAAGCGAACATCTCCAGATCCCATTCAAACTTACGTAGTGGAAAGCATCTGCAACAAGGGCTAAGGAGCGAGTGTAGAAACCGACTGATATCTCTGCCAAGAAGAAACAGAACGATATTGCTATAACGGCCCGAAGGCGGGTCTTCCGAGTAATGCTGGGCATGGTGTAGAGGAAACTTGATAAAGAAACAATCAAAACTGCTTAGAGAAGCGTTTTATCAATAAGCAAGGTAGGCTTAGTGGAAGTAGGTGTGAATGAGGAAAGCAGGTTGTGCGCAGCACCAAATTAAATGGAAGTAAAGGCAAGTAATATTGACAACAATACGCTGAATTTAACAATCGCACGACACATTGTTCATAAAATGTGTTTCCCTGTTCTGACGTCGAACTCGGTGACAGATCAAATCTCGGTGACAGATCGAATTGCTATGCTGTGTCAGGTGTGATGGGGCTGCAGCCGTCCCAAATCTGCGACAGTGGATAGTCATCGTAACAAACCACCGTTTTTGTCACGCCTCGGAAGTAACGTGACGCCACCGCTGTCATTTTTGACAGCAAGTCAGACGACGACTTTAGTTGATGAAGGTCGATTCGTTACGTGCCCTGGAAAAGATGAATTGTCCTTCACATGATAGCGCGGTGAAGCTAGCCTGATGCAGGCTAGCGCCGGGATATCGATCACCGCCTTTGTCTGGTTACGGCCTGGACCCTCCCCGCCACAGCAAAATATCTCGCAGCGATAGTTGGGCTTCACTTGGGCAACCTTCCATCTTTAGTCACTCTCGAAGACCAAATCTGCACTCACACAACTAGCCGTTAATTATCGTCAGGATAATACAAGATGGGCAACGGAGCCAAGTACGCGATTGCCTTGACTGGGCGTGGTTTAGAGGGGCAGTAACTAACGAAATGTTAGAGCACAGCAGAAGCGCGACCGCAAGGGCGACTCAGGCCCAAAGGAAGCCAAGAGTCAACTCAAGGCCGTATGTAACCCATATTCTTGCACGACTTTGCGACTATCACCACAGGCTACTCTTGTTGCAAGCCGGGTTGCTAACGCGCCACCAGAATGCCGCCGCTCAAACCATCAAGTGCAAAACCTGCTTCCAGACCTTCCAGGGCACCACGAGCCGCAAGATGTTGACCGACCACGCAACCAACAAGCACAGCAAAGACTTTGGTGACTGCTTCAATGCGGATGAGGGTGTTGTCAAATAAACGGCCCGCACTTCGGTCGAACGACCCGACTCACGAGTGAACGAGAACGATCACATACATTCTACCATTTATGCGAGCATGAGATACCATAAGCGAGGAGTTGAAGAAGGGGACGAGCATTTATGGCGAAATGAATGAGACTTATTGTACAGGCGTAGGGTGTGGAATTCAGAATATTGATCTTTTACTTCCCAATGCTTATGGTTCTGAGAATGCGCTGTTTGTTGTCGCTGAACGATCGTTTTCTTGCTTTATCCACCGTGCCAGGTTAGAAGATCATTAACTCTCAGAGTGACAGAAACACGATGGAGTCACGGCATGATGATCAACGAGAAAAGGTGGGGTAGGAACAACTATCTAGGAGAACATCATCTAGTATTCAAATTGTCACGGATATTGGATAGGGAGTGGGTCTGCGATCATTGCAGGGAAAGTTCAAATCTCCTGCCTAATACGGTATATGACCCGTATCATTCGACAATAATGCTTCATGAGAAAACCTAGAACAAAAGTATTTGTTAGAGTAGCCCTTATCCGGAAAAGTTATGACTAGGCGGTTAGACATGAAAGTATGAAGCAGTTTACTAAACGTATGATTCGTTATAAATTATAATCGCTCATGACTCCACCTCCTCGGGAGAAGAAAGCGTGTCCTTCTAGAGTTATACGTGTATGGTCTAGAGTAAGAAGAAGTAACATGACAAACGTATACAGAATATTGCAATGTAGTCACCGCTCTATTATCACTTTATTCACTTGCTATCATTCTCAACAATTCTAGAGGTCACAGCCTTTACCTTATAATTTAGTCTGAAGCAATGCGCTTGAACTATGAGTGCTTTCTCTGCGCCCGGCAGTTCGTAAACCCACCGCTTCTACCCCGCTTCACCCCACTATCCTCGGAACAATTTTCAACCCGGCAAAAACGCAATCAATCCTTCTAAGATACGAGGATCATATCTCGGTCACGATACAATCTTCAGCTGGGTTCATTACCTAGTATAGTAATGCAATGATTTCTCAATCATTCATCAAGTAACACAAACACCGTCTCCTTAGCTCAATTGGGAGAGCGCCAGACTGAAGTCTTCGGTCATTAAATCTGGAGGTATCGTGTTCGATCCACGAAGGGGACATCGTGCCTGAGCTTGCTCAGGGTTCTTCGAACCATTCTTTTTGCGATTGTTGCAGACATCTCGTTTTGCATTTTCGTATCCTTTTTTGCTTCATTCGTGTCACTCCCTGCATAAACCGAGGCTAAGCAACGAAATTATCAGGTGGTCTTCTCTTTTTTAAAAAAAAATTATGCACGGCTAGGTAGTTCTAGTAGTTGAGATCTTCCGAAGATGAGAAATGCATACTGTACACTGTTAGGAAGCAAATGAAGAGTGTACGAGGAGCAAGGTAGCAACATCGGCATGTGCCCCTCATTTATGTGAGTACCTGTATGTCGTGCATATAATTCTCAGTGGTATATAGCTACATAGTCCTGGCTCTCTCTCCATTCTATCATTCAAAGAGCTTTTTTTGGTTGAACATGAAGACCAGTGGCGATCAGTCCAACATACACTTTACATGCCATGAATCAAATAGCCAAGCGGTTGTTTCCAGTCCATCCATGCCACACTCCACCAATCTCCTTCGCAATATCCTCTGCAGTCCGCCCTTGTGCATCCTTCAGGCTTCTGATATCGACCTTGTCCTCCGTCAAGCCCCGCATGATACCCATAGCCTCCGCTTCCTGGAAGACCTCTGGTGGGAACTCTAGCAGGGGGTAGTTACTTGCGAGCAGGAGAAGCAACCAAGCCACCTCTCTACTCTGTGCATGTACCGCCGCATGGAGACCAGACTGCATATCACCAATCGGGTCCTGATACCTTAGTACCCGGTCGATGCCCGTTTCCTTATTAGGATCATCCGTGGTGCTCATCTCTACATCTCCCTGCTCGTCCTCATCGTCGTCGTCCGAACTATCATCCAGCAGCAGCTCAATGATAGCCTTGTAGTCACCCGCGCGACAGAACTCGAGGAATGCGCGGGCCTTGCGATCTTCGGGGTACGCTTTGAGGTAGGATTCTTCTATGAGTAAAGGTAAGATGTCGAGGTTTTCTTGGACTCCGCCTTCGTTGTTGAGTCTGCAGAGAACTTTTTGCGTGTTGTCTTCGGTGACTGAGATTTCTTTTGAGCAGTTGGGGCAGGAGGTTATTTCGTAGGCTGAGAGAAGGCAGTCCCTGAAGTTTTTTTTTTCAAGATTAGCAGTCGCATACAAATTTCGAATGGTTTACTAACCAGTGGAAGTGGCATCCGCAGGACAATTCGACATCATCTGGTACTGTTTCTGGAGCGGGTGCAGGTGCTTTGCCTGACGAAGATGCGCCGCCTTCGTACTCTTCGTCCTCGTCGCGCTCGACTTCTACCTTGAGAGGGTTCTTGCAAATTACACAGCCAGACATTTTTTTCCTTTTGCGATTCTTGTATCGAGGTTTGCAGGAGATTAATGTTAGTGAAATGTTTGGCGGGGCATTAGCGGGGGTTTGGACTTTTTTGTCGCTAAAAAGCGAAAGATTGGTTCACGCGTCACGCGTCTGGAATTTGCAGACGTCATACCATGTTAGAACAGCATCAATTAGCGACTTTTACTCGTTGAAAGAAGCAGAATTATTCCCTGGTAATAGTACGCACAATTACAGCAATTTGGAATAGCTGGCCCTCCTCCATAGCGACAACGGTCCTTTTGGGCATTCGGGCTTCTCTTCGCTCTCGTAAACCTTTGGTTTTCCGTCGACTCGTTTCCGGAGTGCTTCACCCACAGCCACTATCCTGTCTCCTAGTCGCATAACCATTTCCTGGGGACTCATTCGATCCTGTCTGGGATCGAGACGGTCTTCAAAGTCGCTATTCGGTCCCTCATACCTGCAAGCCATGGCTATCTCTGCATGCGTTGCCGGAAAGATGTCCCAGTCGCCGTACGAGGTCCACCGTCCGGCAGTGTCGTTCCTTATCTTTTCAGCTTCCAAATCCCGATATCGTTGAACGATTCTCTCGATTCTTCTCCGGTTCTTGCTGCTCCTCGACTGTGTGAAATAGTCGGTGTACAACTTGCTCCAGTCCACCAGCAAAACTCCGTCTTCAGCATGCCAGTACCAGATAGCCTGGTTCGATAGTTTGAATGGCCAGTACGATCCAACACTGACTGTAGCATTGCACCCAGAGGACGTTGCAGAAAAGAGACGCGATAAGCATCCAACCCGCTGCTGGTCTTGCTGCCAAGTGTCTGATACTGGAGCCTCCTGTCCAACTGAAAACACCGCTAGGTTCGAGTTCTCGGACAAAACGCGATTGAACTCCAGTTGATAGTTGCCGTTAGGAGATCCAAGATCGGACGTGATTACGGTGTGCGGCAAGTAACACATTGGGTATCCATGAATAGTCGTTGGTCGCGTCTTGCAGTCATGTTTGCGGCCACCCGTCTCAGTCACAATATGCTGACAGGCGTTGCAGAAGATGCTGGGTAGATCTACGAGCGACCCTGCAAGCGACCTTTCAAAATCAAATCTCCCTAAAAACGAAGTGGATGGCATGGTGGTAGTTGAGTCGGGTGGCCATGTGCAGACCTAAGACACCCATGATATTTAGAATCTTCTCAAAAGCTGTGCGCTCTGACTATTTTCAAAACTTTGGTACAGAGGGTGTGGCCGACACGCAGGGTACTGCTTGCTTTCACGTGTTACCAGACTTTCATTGCCATAGCGATCGTGACGCTGCGCTGTACGTGGTTTTACTGACTGTGTACTAGACCAGCCCCCCTCACGGTACCATAGCATGACGTGGCTATCTATTCTGTCCTTACGCGCTTTTGGGATGAACGCGGGGTGCTGGGATCGACCAATGCAGGAAGAAGAAAGAAGTCTTTGTTTCCGTCAGATCTTCTCTTTCGCGGCGTAGCCCATACCCATTTCTCTAAAAAGTAAGCACGTTATCTGGGGCGGTTCATCCCCCGGCTCCTCCCACTGGTGGAGTCAAAGAGAAAAGCACCATATTATGCATCCGTGTACCTGAGGACCCGCCATGTTGTCTGGCATGCGTATCACAAAATACCATAGCACACCACGGGAAGAATTTTGCTTTTGGAGGAAACCCCCAATCAAGAGGCAAGCGCATTCTGGAAATCAGGTCGTGAAATTACGCTATCTGCTAAGGGACTGCCAGCTCACGATCAACACCGTCTTTCCACATCATCTCGTGCCTGCGCAGCGTCATCGCGTGCCGGATGCCGCCTCTACATTGACGGAAAACACATTCGTGATAGGTGCCCGCACACATGTTTACAACATCCCTCTCTCTCTCTCCCATGGCCACGCATACGTGGTACTAGCCTTGCATGACCCAACACTCTAGCATCAATGACGAAATGCTCGTCAACAACAGGCGTCAGAAAGCACGGCAGTCCTGGTGTTTGTATACTTGGCAACGAGTTGCAGTGAGATGCTTGAGTTCAACCATAAATATTAATTAAGAACTACCCGGCTACCATCGTCCCAGCCCGGCCATATGCTCGATCAAAAGCCTTCCACGTACCACTCCACTCTTCGTCTGCTCTCCGCTCTTCCTCAACCATTTCCTGGATACTTTCTATGCTTCTCATCTGGGGTATTGGCCGATTCTCTACGGCGGTTATGTCAACACTCTTGTTCTTCTTGGCCTTTTCGGCGTTGAGACGTCGGATGCTGTCCTTGTTCTTGATCAAGAGGCGTTGCGATGCGGTTCTCCATAGGCCCTTTGAACTGCCGACGCGGTTGTGAAGTGGCTTGTCCCAGTCCTGCTCCCATCCCTTTACACTTTCGGTCAACATAGTGTTCAGGGCGACGTGAGAGTGGATCGAAGGCGGGTAGCAAATCTGTGCTCCGGTGCTCATCTTCCCGTGTGGAGATGCTGTACTACTCATTGACGGCGAAGTTGGACTGTATAAATCGCTTGTGCGGTTAGGGCGTCTTTGGCCTGGTCGAGCAGTGAGGTCTGCAGCGGAGTCGTTTCTCAGCGTAGGTGATCGTGGCGAGTCTCTGTGGAATACCTGTTGGGTCTGGAACGAGTCTAGCCATGAAAGCACTGATCGAGGACCAGGCAACGGCTCTTCGCCTGCTCCTCTAAGATATCCCCTCGTTTTCTGAACTGGTGTTTCGGGGATGTCTGATTCGCGGGGCGTGTAACCTGGACTTCTTCTAGGAGACACCGTTGATCGTGGTGATGGGCGGCCTCCGACTAACGAGCTCACGCTCGCATTTACAAGCCGAATGGTCTTCTCACGGCGGAGGTTGTGTCGAGTTGTCGGTTGAAGCTTGCCTTGCGAAGGCAAAGCCCAATTGGTGCCCGTGCTATTAGTTTTCGAATTCATAGTCCCTGTTTTCCCGGTGGTGGATCTTGATCTTCGGATAGATAGTGTATGTCGTGGCATGTGGTTCGCAACATTTGTACGATAAGACGGTGGGATTGGTTCACCCGTATCCAAGTATGAGGCCTTCTTTTTGCGGCGTGGGTGACATTTAGTTAAACAACCTCCGAGTTTCTTTGCCCATATCAAGATGTGAGACTTGCGCTTGGACTTGGTTATATAGACAGTTGAGTCTTCAGCCATGCCGTCGCTCACAGTGGCGATTGTAGTGTCGTTCATGTCGTCGTTCATGTTTGTCGTAAAGGAATGCGTCGCTCGTTGTATATTGTGCGTAAAGATAGAACTGATGTGTCACAGATAGCGAAGCAAAAAGGAGTTTCTGGAAGGGATACGAACGAAATATGAAACGGAACGAAAGGAAAAGAAATTAATGTTTTCGTCCGTGTTGAAGGTTGCGAGACGCACGACCTGACAACAAGTTGATGGCAGAGTGGGCGCTATGATCACGTAGCAACGTGATGCTACATTCCGCAAGCACATGGGCATATTCAGATGGTCGGCTGGTGATAGCGCGCTATCCTTCTATACACCAAGTTCAAGTGTCATTGCTGGTTGTCATATGCTCTGATATAGATGCAGGGGGAGTACCGAGTTTTGGTGAGTAGATAGTCGCAAGTGAACCCCCCTTTCACCCCACCATCATGAACCACTTGGTTCGATATGCAGACTGTGGAGCAAACTGCAGGTTTCCGAACGAGACTGACCCATGCATTCTGCACGAGCATTGTTGGGTAGACCGCTCTTGCTAGTAAATTGAGGGGTAAATGCGCTCTAGCTATCTGCTAGAGATGCATATGTATGTGCATGTATGTTGAGAGGGCCCGGGTTTCGCTGGCCGAAATCTTGATGAAGCACTGATCTCTCTGTCGATTGTTCTTCATATTTCGGATAAATAGATCACATTTCACGCGTTGCTTTTGCGGTTGATGACCGGGCGATCCGTTTCGCTGCAAAATGTCCGCGGAGCGGAAAAACGAAAAAAATGCATCATGCTTCCCATGGCATTTCTATTCATGACTGTCCTTCATTTTCTACTGCCTTAGCGGAAATTTCCCCATGCAGAAACGCATGAAGTTTTTTCCGCTTCTGTAACAGCACATTCCCAACTTGCATATTTCCAGGATAGCGTAGACAGCGAGGGTGAGTATCAGGCCGACGCTCAGGAGTACAGCGCTTGTTGTGAAGAAACGGAGAAGATGAGCCGCGAACTCAAGACACCTAAGTATCCGACCCCTCGCCCTTTGCCGTCGTTGTGTCGCAAAATACCACATCACGAATTCTTCTTGGCGGGATTGTAAATCAGAGTCCGAATTTGCCGTATGCGGTCGTATTCGTGGTCGAATCGCTTTGCTCCTACACCTAACACCTTGTGCTTCCTCACCCAGGCGAATACGAATCTTCGGCTCATAACTCGTGACCAAATTGCACAGATCTCCAAAGATGACCTTGGCGACTGTCGCACGGTCGCTTATCAGGGCGACGCTTACATTCTTGGCGTCGGGAAATAGCCATGTGATGGGGTTGCATGCTGTATGTAGACAGTGGCGTCCTAAACTGCACCAGAAACAGCACCAGGAGATGTGGATATTGCTCTCAGAGAAGACCTTTCGTGGCAGTACTTCTCTGGCACAGATAGCCAGGAGGCGGGACGTGGGACGTATGTTGTGCCAGAGATCGTGCGCAGAAATGTGTCCGCATATTTTCAAGATAAGTTCGGTGGGGAGACGATTAAAGCTCGAGGTCTGAGGATGGTTGAGAATACGCATCTCTTCGGATTGGCTACTTGACTGGGAGCCTCTCTGCAGTAAGTTGGGATGGCCTGATGGCCACAAGGCAGAAGCGCTCATGATAGGTTCTGTGTGCGCTGAATGAAAGTAGGCGATGCGCTCCATGTTGGGTATACGAGAGGATGAGGAGCCATCAAGATAAGTATCCTAAAGTATGGGCTGATGTGAGCAGCCGAAAGGGCTTGCGTAGGGCGCCCCTCGCAAACTGTTCGGCGCTTATAGATGCGTTCGGGGGCGTGAGGCTAATGGACATCGGACTTTGATATTGGCTCATCTGGCCGACCGTATAGTAGGATTCCCTAATTAGCAATACGGACACTTCTAGACATTGTTTGAACTTATAAATGCCGAGAGGATAGTTTACCCCATGTTCTAAGTTTTCCCTCCTCTGTCAGAACGTGCATAATTGAATTGCTTCAACCAATCAATATGCTCGATCCTTTGTATCTGGCCACTAGTGCTAACCAAAGTAGTAGTTGCGGGGAATGTAAGACGTCTACCGACGTTGATTACCTTAATTGGCCGATTTCCTTATCAGGCGTACTTGACTGAATCATCGGGATAAGAGCTAATCGAGTTAGCGAGAATTGCTAGTCGATTGTGGCTGCTTCCCGCCGAACACCCGGCCGACCTCTGTATCGGCGCGAGCTGAACCTCTCTTTGATGTTGCGTATAGTTTGTTAGTATTGTCTCGAAAACCCATCAGCTGATGAAGGAGAGCGGGGAGGAGAGGGGGGCGAAACCTCCAGAGGCTGACCGCTGCTTGGAAGATGCAAAGCTCCAAATTCGTCGGCCTAAACTCATGCATCTCTCATGTACATAAGCAGATCACATGCTAAGGATTACTATGGAAATGGGTTTGTTCTGGAGTAGTAAGCCTGGGTTTCCGTAGTATCCACACGAATGCGCCTACTTAGGTGTGCTCATTGCCGCGCTTCTCGCGATTCTCGCATCTGCAAAGTTTCATTTATATCAACTGCGTCAGGGCACCCATAGCAACAAGAACCCCGGCTGCGATTGGACTGTGTTGATAGGCAGGAATCCTGTTAAATGTAAAACGTCTTTTGCGGATCTTATGGCGGTTGAATCATTTTTCAGGGTAGGCAGAGCCTGTCGCCATGGAAAATCCCCATTTGGTATGACACCGGCTCTCGCGCATATTACTAGTATGTATACATACTAGGTGATTGCCGAGGGAAGAAAAAATGGCCACTCTATTACTCCGAAGATGAGACCATGCGAGATATAACAGATATGCTAGTCATTATGATTGCTTCGACACATCGGGACCTTGCGCTTTACTCTTAATCTCGGCTCGCTAATCGGGTGCACGGCATGCATTCAAAGCGAAGCCTAAGTACATACGTACGCACCCGGGAAAACTGTAATAGGGCATTATAATCCCACAAGCAGATATCAACACGTCAGCCTGACTGCCAGCAATGCGCCTCGCAACAGAATACACGGACGCTGAATGACTCGGATACGAGGGTGTTTCAGCCTTGTAACGGCTGCAAGCCTTGTCGCCTCAGGTTTGTCTCAGTCGCGATCACGTGGAGCAGTGAGGTCCCCAGCCACTCCCGATTTTCCGGACAAAGAGGAATGCCAATGCGTAACATGACGCTTCACACACTGCGCATCATACGGTTCTGGGGGAGCAATATCAGACGCACCGATCACTTGCTGTACTGTGGTTGTTCGAACCGATTGCGCCACGAACTACATGGTGACAACAGACGGCCCAGTGTGAACGCCTCGATACCAATCCTCGACAAAGACGCTCGTACCAGTACGTGTCAGCTACCAAAGTCTTGCGCCGAGAGTCCAGGGCAAACTCGTATTTGCTGGCCTAGATTCAGTGTTACCTGCAGGGTCAGGCACAACCAGCCACAAGGGATGTTTCAACCCCGCGAGCACCGCAGATGGCGTCAAGACAGGGCATTCGGCTAGCGTGACTCCGAGCAAGCACGGTGTCATGACGTTGACGTCTATAATCATGCTCTGTCTGCTGCCAAAGGTGAGATGTCTGCTTGCGTTTGCCACACCTACTTTCTTCAATTTTCTTCATTTCTCTTTTTAGCGCTCTGGAAGCCGCTGCCAGCTGGACTGTGCATATTACTGTAAATTGTTCTTTTTTCACAGTTTGCATTTCCGTTTTTTAATATCATAATGGGGTGCGGAAAGTCTGTTTTGATTACTTTCAGGGCTCTGGCCCTGATTGTCGTACTGGGAGTCACTGGAGTGGGTGGTTGGTGTAAGAACAACTTTTTTCCGGATGAAAGAGCTGGATTTACTGACAGCCCGATGTAGCCGTTTTTATCGTTCGTGATATCCAGGCCCGTAGTGATGCGATTCTCGGTAGTGTTGAGTTTGGATCACAAGAGATGGAACAACTCTGGGCGAGATTTTTCGATGCTGTGATCAGCGGCGTGATCAGAACTTGGGTCTCTATCGGTTTAGTACGTCTTTCGATTCTCCGCTCAAACCACGATACTGACGATATAGACTGCTCTTGCTTCCGTAATCAGTATCGTATTGGTCTTCGCAACAATTCTGCCTCCAATCCGAATCCGCTCGGCAATCATGGTCCCCTTGGAATGTCTAGGAATGTGCTCAATGGGAGCAGCAGTTGGTATTTCTTTGAGTTTCGCTTTGAGCGTGAATGCTTTTGGCGAGAGGGTTCTTGACACATCCGCTTCCCCGGAACTCAGGAGGCTTGCCACACTAGTAGACCTCAGTATGGTCCACTTCATCACAGCCGGTGCCGGATGGCTTCTCTTTCTGATCGCATTCATCACCGCTACTGTAGACGCATGCAGACGCGCTCGAGAGAAGGAAAGCTGCTCCTTTGAACCAACGGCATCTGCGCTTGGCATATCTCATGGATACGCCACGACTTTCCCGCCTCAGTCGCCCTACCGTATGTCAAGTATCTACGAGCCGGAAGTAGCTCTGAACAAGAGTGATGCAATGGCCTCAGCATGGAACATTTCTCAGGCCAAAGAGTCAGTGGGGAGGGATCCAGGAATGAGCCGTGCAGAGTCGATCGTGAGCCAAGAGGGCAGGTTGTCAATCGGATCTGATATGAGCAGTATCTCCGGTCCTTTGGGTCTGCAGAAGCCAGAACGAGCACAGCCAACCCGGCCAGCCCGGCCATCAAGACCATGGAGTGGAGCTTCTAGCATAAAGAGCGGATTCATACACGCAATATAAAACGTGCATACGCCCCCAGAAAAGCCAGATGATAGATTGACGACATTCCACGCTCGCTTCCACGAAATAGACACATTCGCTCCCCCCAGCTGAGAAAGCCATGCTGTGATAAACTTCAAGAATGCAATCATGTGATCGCGTCTCTAGCGCGTTTTTCTAGCGCGTCAAACCAGGCCCTGCGTCATCGCTGTCGATAGCGCCCTCACCCGCATTTCACGTTGTTGCACATATTTCTTCTCATATCACAGCAATGGCAGGATTCAAGCGAGGCGGCGCCCGAGGCGGCTTCAAGAAAAGCTTCAACAACAAACGCTCCTCTCCAGATGACGACGACAGCAGCGCGCCACGCGCAAATAAGAAAACTAAAGGCGATGAGGATGATGATTCGCTTCCTGTCGTACCTGAACTTAAGACGGATGATAATGGTGATGCGTTTGTTGCTGTAAGTGTTACAATTTGCTCAGCACAAGCAATATATGCTCACGAGAATTGTAGTTAAATAGCAGTGGCAAGCGACGCGTGACTGTTAGCGATTTCAATAAAAACACTTTCGTCAGCATTCGTGAATACTATGTTACTGATGCTGGGGAGACGAAGCCAGGAAAGAAAGTAAGTGTCTTTCTCATCTATTAATGTCTTGTGTTTTAGATGTGCGATTACAGTGCTAACGGAACTAGGGCATCTCTCTTTCCATTGACCAATACAATGCTCTACTCGCTGCTGCTCCGCTCATTGAGTCCGCGCTTGCAAAGAAGGACATCAAAGTGACACGGCCAGATTACGACGGCGATGCTAGTACGAAATCTGAGGCAAAGGATAACAGGAAGGAGGAAGAGCAGGGTGTTGATGGCGAGGCGAACAAAGAAGACGACGAAGATGAAGATGACGAGGAATAGGATACCAAAACTGTGGGGAACATTCAACATATATCGTATGGGCTGCAGGGAGTTTTCGGCACAATGGTCACTGATTGTGAAATCAGGATACAACCTCACTGCTTTCTCTTATGGATACTGGGAGAGAGACAGGCAATTCAAAGCATCGTGTATTGTGGCTCCATAGAGCCTGTCTCAACTCACTGAATCTTGCTACTTCCGTAGATATTGTCTCAAGCATAATTGCTGTGATTTTCTAAACTTTTTGTACTGTATGCGAGCTGAGTGTCATAAGCCTTTTATGGCACTCACCCCGCAAGTTCCTCCACTAGCCTCATGGGAGTGTCAGGAGATTTTCTAAAATGTCGTCTTACAAAGATCGATACGTCTGAGAATAGACTTTATAAATCCAGTGAAACAAAGACCCTAGACTACAGCAATCAACGTCCTGTATTGATAGCGTAGATGAATGTTTGCTAGCGAAATAAGCTTCTCCCCAAAGCATGTTTGCGCCAGGCATGTTCGTCTTGCCATAATGGGCATTGCACTAAGGCCGATGGCTTTGAGGTCCTTCCTGAACCCAGTGGCACAACTCTTAAAGAAACAACCAGCATTGTTGGTGACAAACTAGCTGTAGAAATCAGGCATAGAAAGGTCAAAGAACCGAGTGTATGGAGAGAATTTGTCGAGTGTATAGTAGCCCCGGACCTACATGAGGCGCAACACGTCAGAAAGCATATGTTGTAGACTGGCGTAGGAAAGGGCCCGCGTGGCTTGGGCACAGCTGTGCAGATCATACCAGGGCTGAGCCCTTCATCTTAGTAAAAGGTAAAAAGACAAGTATCAACGTTTCAGTGTCGGCAGACTTTCAAGAGACGGTCAAGGGGAGCGAGCTCGGTATGGCAAGGGCGACCGTGCGTCTCTTGTGCGCGAGTGCCTCCTCTCTCTTTCGCCGGATGCCGAACGCCGACGGTCGCGCTTTCGATGACGATCTCGAGAACCCTCACTTTCATCTCGAGCTCGTTCTGATCGGCGTCGATGATGTCTGTCTTCCGAACGATCTCTACTCCTGTCACGACTCTTGCTCCGATGTTCCTTCCGACGCGAGCGCCTATCCCGCTCGTCGTGCTCTCCATGTTCCTTGATTCGCCTCCTCTCTCTATCGCGATCACGGTCGCGATCACGGTCTCTTGATCCATCTCTCCGGCTATGCCTATCCTTTCTCTTTGCTCTCTCCTTTTCCTTGCGCTTCTGCTTCTTCAATCTCTTGATTGCGTCGTCCACCTTTTCTTGCTGTCGCTTGATCAGGGAGTCGCGCATTGGATCTTCTTCATCTAGCTTGTCTATGAGACGGCCCAGTTCAATCTCTTCAGGCAGGAGCGGTCGGTCTTCGTCCGAGTCAGATTCGCTTTCAGTCTTGCGCCGCTTCCCTCTCCCATTGTCAGATTCGACTGCTGGGTCGACATCGAGCTCTCCCGTGGTGTTGTCCCTCATGTCCTCATCGTCCTTGGGCTTGTATCGCGCATGATCCACTCTGATAATTCGATCCATAATACTGGCACCGCCTAGATTGTCAACGGCCAAGTCGCAACTCCGCTGATCCTCATATTTGATCCATGCGAAACCTCGTGACTTTCCTGTCTCTTTGTCGCGCGCGAGCTTGATCCATACAGGTTCACCATACTGAGAGAATATGGTAATGATGTCACCCTCAGAGAGTTCAAAGGGAAGGCCGCCGATGTAGATGAAGGCGGTGTCGCGGTAATCGGTATGCCAGGAGCCTTCGGGACTGATTCCGGCCTCGAGTTCGCGCTTATTCAGCTGCTGAATTGCGCGGATCGAGTTCATGGTGAAGGTTGGTGGTGAGTATGGTGTCGTGTGTTCGGAGATGAACTTTTGGAGAAGCTCGGGCTGGGCTAGGAGCAGCATCCCTGCAGAAAAGGTACCCACGACGTGGAAACAACTACACCAACACCAACCCCGCAAGACGCCCTCCCCGCCGCCGCCGCAGTGCTTCTTTCTCTTCCGCCACACAAATTCTGGTCTATTGTGAGTTGATTGCTTACAAAACTAGAAACCGCAGTAGGCAGCACGCAAGCCACCGTCCATACCACCTCCGCAATGGCCAGCGCGCGCCGCACCCCCAACTTCCCCACGCGCACCCCGGGCAGCAATGACCGTCCAGTCACGGCAGATGCAGACAGGGAGGAGATATGGAAGCCCATGTTGGACAACATCTCGAGCGGAAAGCGACTACCGGAGAAGAGTTTGTTAGTGTTGGGTGAGGCCCCCGAAAAGCGGTATAGGGGACAAAGCTAATTCGAGAGTGGCAGGCGGAACACCAGAAACACAGCGAGACTTTCTCGAGTCAGTTTCTACAGACTCTGCAAACAACCGGAGACCGCCGGATCGTGGCAGAAAGCCGCCCGTCGCCAATCAGTTTGCCCTGGGATACACGTACCAAGATGTCCTGGATACGGATCATGAGGGTATGTGCCATCAACAGAGTGCGCTGCCTATTTTCCTTTACTAACACCGTCAGATACTCTCGCTCGCCTGTCGCTGTACCTCCTCGCAAATCCTTCTCCCTCCTTCACCCCACTAATCAAACCCTATCTCAACCCGCGAACTCTCCCACACATGCTCATCGTTATACTTCTGGACTGGAATCACCCATGGCTGTGGATACGCCAACTCCGCGACTGGATACGGGTGCTGAGGTCCTTGATCGTCTCACTGGATGATGCGTCCAAGGTTGTCTTGGAAGAGAACATTCAGACTTTGCAAGACAAAGGCCGCAACCTGGCCGCCGAGGGAAGCAGCCTAGAGAGTGTAAAGGTTCCGCTCGGACCCGGCGAGTGGGATGAACCTCTCGGCATTCCTCTGTGTGTTGTCTGCCAGAATGCTGACAAGATCGAGACACTGGAAAAGGAGCGGGGATGGAAAGAGGAGGAATTTGACTTCATCCTCCAGTACATGCGCACTATTCTTCTCAAGCACGGATCAAGTCTGGTCTACACTATGCCAACAGCACCTGGTTCACTACAAACACTCATCCATTCTACTCTAGGGATCAAATCGTTACTGAAACAGGAGCAGCTGCGGCACAATGTCACAGACCGAGATCGAGTGTTGGTACCTCCAAACTGGGATTCATGGGCAAAGATCCGCATTTTGCGCGAGGGATTCGATGTTGAGGGCATAAGCGAAAAATGGAGCGTTGATATTGACATCCCCAACCATATGCGGCCAACGAATGGCCAAGCACCCGGCCCCGTTGAGGGAGAAGAACAAACAAACGGCGAAACAACACCAGCTCCGATCCCGGAGGAGGAGTACCAGGGCCCTACGGCGACTTCAATCTACGAGGAGACGATCCGCAATCCCGAATCTGACTACACGTTGTCCAGCTTGTCGAAACAAGCCAACGGCCTCGAAGTGTCTAGCAGAGATCCACAAGCCTTCCTCGCTGACCAAGTCAGCGTGCTTGAGCACCTACGACGAGAAGACGAAAGCGAGGCTGCTCTTAAAGCTGCACGCAAAGAACAAGAACCAGTGTCGCGAGCCTGGGCCGATGACGCATCAGGTGTGGTCGAGGAGCATATCGGTCCTGTTCAATTCAACATGGGTGGTATCCAGGTCAACGCCGATGAGATGGTGAAGAGATTGCAGGTGAGATGAAATTGAAACTGTTCTAACCTGGTATCTCGGATACAGAAAACTAACTGTACCCAGGACCGTCAAGCCAACCGAACGGACGATCCCGAAACCCCACCACCTAAGACTCAAGATACTAACATCAACGACAACGAGAAACTGCGGTCTTTCTTCTCAAGCCTCGTCAACAAGACGCCTTCAAGCACCCCGCGCGGCTCATAAGCTTTTCGCAGTCAAAGAATCCATGCCTTCAAATGCCTGATTGCACACTGCCATGCATTTCTTGCTCTTCGTCATGTAGTTTTTGTTTCAAATTGGTGTCTATTGACTTCGTCGTCAATTAGGGCCACGGACTTTTTTCCTTTCTCTTAAGGTTACGATCGGCATCAGCATGGCTCTATACCCACTGTGTAAACTCGGTCTACAATACAATCTTTTCACATTAGCCTGGCGTGTGTAGTGTATTATCCAATCAAAAAAACTTGACTATAGTAACAGCTACATAGCTGCAGGGCAACGTAATCGTCCGCGTATGGCTAACAACTCTTGGGTATAGCATGGATTCCCAAACGGTCTCCTTGGTCCATCCGTACGGATCAAAGCGGGTGTGGCGTGGGCGATTTGACCAACGAGGATTTCCAACCCTAGGAGCTATATACCCGAGCGTGCATGCTAAGTCTAATCAAAGTAGGCTACAGGGCTAGTCGGCATCACAGCATTCAAACTTATTTTGAGTTACTAACGAAGAGCGAACAAGAAACATGTATATATATATGCATGCGTGCAGACTCAGTTAAATTCATCAAAATTCATTTCCTAAATCCTAGTCCAAAAAAAAGAAAACGCCAGCTATATAGGCCAACATTTGCCCTTGGCCAAAGCAGGTAGATATGTATTCTACCTAAGCAAGCTGCTGCTTCTGTCCCGTAACTACAAGTAAAATGGGGTTAGGTACGTGATTCACTATGTATATTCGTTTGGCAGATGGAGGGGGAGGGGGGAGGGGGTTTATAACGTACCAGGACAAACGGCACCATCCCTCGCAGCCTCTACACTAGGATGCGTAACCACCTTATCCTTGTGGTGTCCGACCGTGGCCTTGGTAACAGGGCAGATGTCGCCCTCGTTTGCCTTGAGCATATCCGGGTGATCAGGCGGCAGGACGGTGGTGGCTACACCGACGATGGGGCATAGAGCGTCGTCCATTTCTTGGGCGCGCGGCTGTTTGATGATGTTGTTCTTGAGGGCGGGACACGCAGTTGCGGATGTCTCGTTGGTGGGGACTGGGGGGTGCGCGTGCAGGTTGTGGTGGTGGTCGGTTGTTGCGCCTACGACGGGGCACTGTAAAGTGAAGATGTTAACATATGGTACGGAGGTTTGGTTCAAAAGGTAGTGTTAATGGGGGAAGGGGGGGATAACGTACAGTTTGGCCGTCCTTGCTGAGGTCTACGGAGGGGTGATTTGGCGGGAGGTGGTCGTTAGTGGTTCCGATGACAGGGCACGACATTTTGGCGATGGAAGCTGTGATGGAGTGTTGTGGTGTTGTGGTATTGGTTGGTGTATGTTGGGTACTTTGGAAGCTAATAGGTATCTTTTGAAGTGGGAAACGAGGAGAGCAGGTGAGAAAAGAGGAGAAGATAGCGGTATGGATATTGAGTTTTGATAGACTACGTCCATGCGACTTGTATGGTCCGGTTTGAAGCTAATTCCCCAGATTTGCAGGGATTGGGCGGTTGACGTCGGTGTCAGCGTTATCGTCGAGCCGCTGATTGGGTGGACCGGCTGGGCCCGAAGACATCGCCCTGTTCAACGCTCCCTTTGTACGTTACACATCACGTCATGTGGTCGGAGAGTACCGATTGATGTCTCGCAGCTCGCATCACGTGCTGTCAGACTTGACGTACCCTGTGGTCTGTGCAATGCTGTAGCATAATAGTACTACTATTATGTACATATGTACAGTGCACTATACTTAGCACTACGTGCACTACAACTTACACATGTGATGTAGGGAAAGAAAAAAAAGTCGATCCCTACGTGAGCGACTCGTTGTGTATGCATTCGGTCTTATACAGCGCTGTGTCAGTCTTGTCGTTGTGAGGAACGTATACTTGTCTTTTCGAATCACTCTATGTCCTCGTATTCGTCCTTGTTCTTGTCACCACACTCTCGAGCTGTTTCATCTTTGTCATCGGCACAATATACTACTCAAATACCCTTGCGCTAGTTTCGTCATCGAAAGGAACCTTACTTGAGACGTTTGGAAGGACCCAAGGCTGAACGGGGTACAGTATCGCAGTTCTTGGGGTCATCGCTATTTATTGCTCCGAGTTGATCTCGTCATGGTGCAACCATGTTTTCTCTTCGTCGGACTCGATACCTCACCTAGTCCCATTGCGAATAAATATCTACGCCAACCGCGTTTGTCGGCCGTTGGTCCTGTTCGGGGATAGGATAGGCTAGATTCTCTAACCAAATAAGCAGCTGTTGTGAGCGAAAGAGGGCTAACGAGTCCGCCAAGGTAGGATCAAAGCACGTGTCCCCGTGATTCGCCACCTTTAACTGTGAATGGAAAGAAGATAGTTGTTATCGCCTGGACATGTACTAGTACCACTGAGCAAATCCGGCTCGCATGTTATGCTGTGGGACCCGGCGCGTATCTGCGCCTGGTCCACAATCTGTGCATTATCTGCGAAATATTCAGCAGGAAGAACACGACTCGTAGAGTTGGCCATGGAAGAGAAGGGCTCTGCGCCCAAATGCAGTGTTTATGTAATAAGGTGGTGTGGACTGTCCGAGGTACGGCCGGACGGTCAACGTTTCCCGGTCTTGATATTCCCTTACTTTAGCCATGTTGCCGTAGTAGGGCGATAGGCGAGAAAATCCATGTTACCGCAACTACCTTGACCGTCGATGAATAAATTCGCTACATATGGCATTGCAGCGGGGCGTTTTTGACTGTGAATGACGCATATCGCGATAAGGACGTCAATGCGACCACCCACGTTTAGGGAAGGCGCCCCCATAATGCTGGAGAAGGCGGTATCCAGCTCCCATCTGCTGACCCAATTCCCAGAAAAACACCGCGGCAACTACCCCACACTCTTCCCCAGCCGGCTCCTTTGTTCCACTAATGCATGCATCGGTATTAAAGTCGCCATCCATGAGCCGCATAGTGCCGGGTCAGGTGGAGCTGCTGTTAATCTATCCATCTACTACTATTCGCTGTATGAATTAGCTCTATATGAAAACACCAATGTCGCACTCTACATTTCCGGAGGCTAACGGCCGTTCTTCCAGTCGTGTGTGCATACAGCCGTAGTATGGGTTTCATATCTAACATATTTGTTTCCGTCTGCACTTCAACCCATCTACCCAGGTTACCGTACTGCTGTTCGGCTTGCAATTGACTTTGACATCCGTCGTCAAAATGTTCGCTGTCCCTGTACTGGTGACTCGCAATGTGTAAGTATCTTGGCAATGGTCCTAATCTCAATGCTAATGCATTCAAAGGGTTGACCCCCCTTACAAAGGGGCAAAAGATGGAATGTCGCCCATTGCCCCGTCCATCACATCTTCTGCCTCTTCAGATGATTCCTTTGGCTTTCTGGATCGGAGGGACTCGACATCCTCCACCGTATCGACTGCAGCATCTTCCATGACTTCCGTACAAGATAGCCCCCGACCTAAACATCGTAAGACTCTTTCCAATGGGTCCTTTACTCGCCGACTGCTCCAGAAACGTAAGAACACTCATCGGGAAAGTGCACCTCTACCCACATCATCTCCTATCATAGCCCCGGCGCCTTGCCTGCCGGCACCTGTTGAGATCCCTCCGCCCCCACCTCCAGTAGAAGTAAAAACCTCCGATCTTGTTGTTCAATGCCGAAGCCGAACGTACAACTGCGACCGGGAAATCATGTGCTACCACTCACGATGGTTCGCTAGAGTGTGCGCCATTGTCATGTCTCCAGTACGCTTATCCATGCTTCTACTGAAATTTTGCTAACACCAGCAGAAATCATCAAGAGGCGCAATTGATTTAAGCGCAGATGATCCCCTTGCAGTCGCAGCAATGATGCAATACTGCTATCAACTAGACTACGACCAGCTGTCCATCTCAGACGATGAAGCACCCGAGCCCGCTACTCTGCGCTCACATGTCAACGTGTACATGCTAGCAGAGCGGTACGGGGTTGCTGGATTGAAAGCAATTGCCATGGAAAAGTTCAAAGATCTTGCCACCGTAGTGCTGAATGAAGACGGTCAAGAGGACCAGCTGCAGTCTACAATCCGCGCTATTTTCGCCCCAGATCGTATTGCAAACGGCGATGAGCTGAGAAACGTCATGGTGAAGCTGTGCGCGGACCATGTACAAGCGTTCATCCACGACACGGGTAAGAAGATGGCTCTCGTGTACGAGTCAATGGAAGAGTTTCCAGAGTTTAGAGCAGAACTTTTTGATGAGATGGGATCTCGTTGGAGGGTTTGAAAAGACATTCATCCGCTGTTGTGCTGCAAGCAATCGTTTGGTCCCTGAAAATCACCACTTCACCTTCACTAGGCTGCTTATACTTGGCACAGTCAGATTGCTCCGTTCGCGTTTGTTCCGAGTTCGCGTTTGGTCAACATTTGCAACCCATCAGCGAAGAAGCACTGACTCTCACATACTTCCTACAGTACACTTTGCGCTATAGCCGGCCACAATGGACCAGAGAGGAAATAAGCGTGTCTACAGCAGCGCTTTTCAGAATTCTAACGACGAATATCGTAAAGTATTGCGTAGTGTCGCTGGCTCTTCTGCTACTTCTCAATCCTCCTACATACCTGCAGTTTTGTTTGGCACCGACAAAGAAAACAGCATTCCGTTCCTGGACACAGAAGCAGACCAGGAATCTCTTCACAGTTCCCAGAATCATATACGGCTACCGCTGGGCTCTTACTCGCTCGGATGTCAGCCATGCCTTCCTTGTATCTCTCAGGTATTGGAGGAAAGTGGACGGGGCATCACCCTCCAGGAACCAGGGCAGTTTGAAATGGACTCATCTCCTCTCGACTTCCACTTGGACCTCAACTCCAGTTCTCCTCTTAATGAAATCGCAGGCTTTGGTGCTTACACCGGACCACCTACCTTCGAAGATCCAAACACGGCATTTGTCCAACCTGGTCACGATGGCGGATTTACTTGGCCTGCCCTGCACTTTCAGGACCTCTCACTCTACGACACTCCAAAAACAATGTTTCCAGATCAGTTCGAGGGGCCCGTTGTTGCAGCCCGTATAAGTGTTTCCGCAGTCGCATCACAATCCCTACAGTAGTAAGTAACCTCTCCCCTCCACCTTTACCCACATGTGCGTATCCTAACCCCAACACAGCGCATTCCCCACCCTCCACCCCAACGACATCCTCATCATCTTCGACAAAGGCCACAAGGTCATGAAACTCAACAAGTACCTTCTCATGCTCTCATCCCGCTTCTTCGCCTCCATACTCACTGGCACATACACTTATGGCTACACGCACTGTCTCCGCCTGCGTAACGACTTCCCTCTGGCCATAGCAGCCATGATTCGGTTTCTGGAAAGTGGCGCGTACGCACTCGATCCTATGATGCGGACCCAGTGCCCCAACTTGACGCTCTTCGATCTACATATCCACGCTTACGTTCTGGGTACCAAGTACGACATGCGCAAGCTGTGCGATTATGCTATTAACCAATACGTCGATCTGGGGCGCAGGATTCTGGACAAGAGCAGCGGGTATGTCCACCAGATCACTGGCTTGGTGTCTCCGGGTGTGAATTCCTTTCTCGACTCTTTAGTACTTATCTGGCGGAATACGCGGGATAGCGAGGATGCGTTGCGTCAGGCGGCGCTGGAGCTGGTCAAGGTGAAGATAAATAGGCTGCTCCGGGTCAGGTTCTTCCAGACGCTGCTATGGGAGTTGCCGGGATTTGGTAATGATGTTGTGGCTAGTTTGCAGGAGGATGGGTTCGATGTCAAGGCGTTGCCTGTCAGGGCTGGAATGCAGGAGAAGGCAGGTGTCAGTTTTGGTCGTGCATGATTGTGTATGGACTGGGTGGTGATCTGTCTACTCGGGGTGGTGGATCTCATGGTTGTTTTGCTAGGCGTTGTTCAAAGTACTCATGGGTGATGGAGATGGCACGGTAGTCTGTCTTCATGTAACTGTTTCATAGCCTACAAGGAAAATATGGATGGAAATACGATGGCACTTTTGCCTGTATCGTGTACCGTCGGACAATAGGAGACCCGACACGAAGTTGTGGCTTGTGCTCTGGGACTTTGTGGTTGCTTGATCTACATGGGACTAGGCACGTGTGGCGGTCGTCATAGGACCGTGTGCTATGTATACGTGCACGACGGAGATGGAGAAGTTCATAAGTATTCATAACATGCATCGTCTATGTATGTGGTATGTATGACTCCCGTGCACGTCCATGCTGTCGTCACCTGACGGCTAGGCACAGAATCGTAACACGAGGGTCAATTTACTCTTCGCAATCCGAGTGGAGTTCGATCGTCCATGGGAGAGCAGGACGAGACCTCAAAGAAGATGGCGTGTCTATAGTCGAACCGTGGACGGGGGTTCTTTAGACTTTAATAAACTTGGTATGTGAGCCTGTCGCAACAACTGGGCCAGGCTTGCCGTCGACTAGCTTCCAGATGGTCACACTGGTAAAGGCAAGTGTGCCGCCGACTTTGCTAGCCCTGCCCTCAATTTCTATAGTATCGCCATCCTTTGCTCCACTAAGATACGAAACGTGGATGTCAGTACTGACGCCGGTCTTTGAGCGATTGTCCCAGCACGCGATTGCCAATCCTCCAAAAGCATCTATGATGGTAGCTGACACTGAGCCGTGTATACTGCCATGGGTGTTGACGTGATTGTTGGTCAAGGATAGCCGTGCGCGCACGACACCCTTAGCCGCATAAGTCAGTTTGAGATCAGAAAGAAGAAACTCGTAGATCGGGCTGCTTGGCTTGCGGTCCTCCCAATACTTGTCGACATGAGCAAGAGCTTCGGGGTCGTTGGGAGCGTCGCTAGACATGGCAAAGGTTGGCGGAAAGGGAATGCAAGGTTTGCTGGGTGAGGCGGGGCAGGCCGGGGATTAAAATATGTTCGGAGGGAATGAAGCTGGGGGAGATTTGGATGGACGCCCGGGGCCGGGGCGGCATTACTTTTTTGCGGCCTCTACTGGTACGAGTGAAACGGCCAGGCGAGCCCCATGAGCGGTTCAGGGCCGCCACATACAAAGCATATCCAGTCTGCCGCGCTGGACTATGCTTCACGGCAGGCCAGGACACTTTCCACTACTGCAAAGCCCAATGTTCCCACCATGACCATGCCCGACACCGTTGACACTCCTGTTCCTCCGAACCCGCCCCAAACCGAACCCGCAATCGAGAATGCCCATGCCACTGACTCGCCGCTGGACGGCACCGCTGCAACACCAGAGAAACCCGAGGCCGTAGTCGCGGCATCGTTCTCCAAGGCAGAGCCCCAGGCAGAAGCCAGCATCGACCTCAAAGCTCTCACCGACCGTGCCTTACACTTCTTGGCAACGGCGAGCAATGAGACGCTGGGCGCTTGTCTCGCTGGCCTGGGCGCCGGTACCTATCTCATACTTGGACGCGTCGGCCTCGTGCTCATAGGCGTCGTGGGCGGCGTAGTCCTACATGCGACATGGGAGGGCTACCACAACGACAGCCAGGGCGGACGGGGAAAGAGTGCCGAGGCCAGGAGACGCGAGCTGGGCGCCGACATAGCACAGCGAGTCCTCGACTGGCGGAACTCTCACTCTCTTCATGACACGTCCGAGAAGCATGATAGCTACGACCTCAACGTGCAGCTGTACTCGGGCAAGAAGCTCGACTACTCCGACTTCAGGCCGGAGACGGCGGCTGCGCTGACGGAGCTGACGGATGCAGTCATTCGTGACTATGTCAAGTATGTCCTCTGCGCAGTCTTTCGTAGATACCTTTCTAATACACTGCAGGTGGTGGTACTCGCCCCTACTGCCCACCGAAGAATCCTTTCCCAACTCGTGCCGCCAGACCTTGACCGCTTTTGTGCTCTCCGTGTCCGCACACGTCTCCCGTAAGAGACCAGCAGACAACTTTGTTGACTTTGTGACGCGCTCCTCGTCCTTTCTCATCATCCTGCTGCAAGAGATTGTCACCGCCATACAGGCGTCCCCCGGTGATTTCCCAACAGAGGCAGTTGATCTATACCTAAAGATGAAGCGGGACAGCACGCTGGCCAACATACTCGATCCAGACTACCAGATGAAGCAGTTCAGTGTAGCTGCAGAGGACATACTCCAAAACTATTTGGACCCAAAGACGTACAATTGCGCGCCAGCACGCATCTTCTTGCATCAGATACTGGCCAAGCTTGTCCTAGAAATGATTGTCGTGAGCTGTTCGAAGCCTGAATCGATCAATGGATGGATTGTCCAGCTTTTGGAAGCAGGCGAGCCTGAACTTCTGAATGCCATCGATGCAGGCGTCGAGGGCTCGTCTGGACAATTGCCAAATGCCACAGTGGATGTAGAAAAAACACCGCATAGCCGAGACATGTCTTTGGCTCAAAAGAAGGAGCACAAACGCGTCGTGAGCAAGGCCCAGGAAGCCATGGATGATGCCATGCGGGAAGCTCAGCGTTTGAGCCAGATGATTGCTGAGGAGGACGCAAAACGCCTCCAAGAACAGTACAGACAAAGTGCATCCACTTCGACACTGAATGATGATCAGTCCGAGAGCACTACTCAGGGCATTGTCACCCCGTCATCTTCAGGCAGCGATACACATCATGACTTCGAGCCTAACGACTTGGGTATCTCAGGTCTTTCCAGCCCATCATCACCTCCACCCAGATTGGTCGAGGAGCGTGCGAAAGAAGAGGAGGCGAAGCAGGCATTTACCAACTTTGATCAACTCGTGCTACCCCAGCCACCAACCGCGTTAATGGACAATGCCCCGCCTGCTGAAAGGCCGCCACCATTGACACTGCACAACAGTATAATGTCGATTTTTGATGACAGCATGCCTGGTGAAAAGGGTAACATCAAGAGCAAACCTACCGCCGAATATCTGATCCAGATCGAGCCAAAGTCCAATCACCACACAGGATGGATGACAGCACGCAAGTACAGCGAATTTGAGACTCTACATGAAGTCATGCGTCGCATAGCAGCCATCACCGGAGCGACTGGATTCAGTGAAGCACACCCCTCGTTGCCAACCTGGAAAGGCCATACCAAGGCATCTCTTCGTGGAGAGCTCGAACGCTACCTCAATCACGCTGTGCAATACCAGTCACTTGCTGAAAGTGAGGGCATGAAACGCTTTTTGGACAAAGAACTCGGTTCTGGAAAGTCTCCTGGCGGCGGCTTCCCGGGAATGAACTGGGCGGGTCAGACTTTCGATACGGTAGGCAAAGGCATGCTGGGTGTACTGACAAAAGCCCCTAAGGAGGTCGCTGGTGGTGGCAAAGCACTTTTCGGTGGAGTCAGCGGAGTCCTGAACAGTGTGACAGCACCATTGTCAGGAAAGAAGAACCGTGATTCGGTCATCGCTACCAGCACTCCGACTACTTCTGCAAGCCCTGCTCTCAGTCGCACTTCAACGTCAACAGCGCCTACCCAGACTCGAGGTAGGGCACAGTCAACCGTTTCTGAGTTACCTACACATATTCGTTCAGAGAGCACCCTATCTCTAGTAGCAACCAAGCGCACATCAATGGATTCAGTGCGTGATCCAAATTCTCCTGTTATCGATCAACAACCAACACGAGAAGCGCCCATGGAACGACGACCTTCTTGTAACCCCGAAGGCGATGGCAAACGCTCCGGAAGATCGTCAAGATACGGCTCCAGGACCAACAGTCGTGCCCCAAGTACCCATGGCAAGATTGAAGACCTAAGCCCCATGATGGGTGGTGACCAAATCCTGAACCTCCCGCCTATGCCCAGCGAGATCTCAGACGATTACATGTCGCGTGATCCCCCCGAGCCCACACACAGCCAAAAACCATCACGAACATCCATAGATTCCACCCCTTCTCTACCCCGCCGTACCTCCACGACATCCATCACCCCATCATCGCCCTCAAAATCCGCACTCAGAAGAACCCGCACAGACCCAAACTACACACCCCTTTCCGAGACCGAAACCACCGTCGTAATTGAGCTCTTCTTCGCAGTCATTCAGGAACTCTACACCCTCTCCTCCGCCTGGACCCTCCGTCGCACCCTCCTCAACGCCGCAAAAACTTACCTTCTCCGCCCTTCAAACCCTCAACTCTCCTCCATCACTTCTCTCCTCCAAACCACTGTCCTCGACGATAACACTTCCGACACGGGCATCGCGTACCATATCCGCAAGATTCGCGAGAACGGACTCCCCACCGAGGACGAGCGCAAGACGTGGCCTGAACCCATGTCAGAGGAGGAGAAGGAGAAACTTAGGGTTAAAGCGAGGAAGTTGCTCGTTGAGAGAGGTATGCCACAAGCGCTCACGAGTGTTATGGGGCAGGCGGCGAGTGGTGAGGCGTTGGGCAAGGTGTTTGACTGTTTGCAGGATCAAAGAGTTGCAAGGGGTGTCATGTTTGGTCTTGTGCTGCAGGGTTTGAGGGCTGTGACGCAGTAAAAAGATGATGATGATGATGATGATGAAGTTGGTGTATGAGAGAGAGGGAGAAGGGAGAGAAAGAAAACGTTGGCACGAAAACATGATATGAGGGGTCTAGAGAGTCTCTTTCATGCGCTTTTGTTTTTTGAAATATGGCGTTTGTAATAAGATGGTGGTGTATGGGCGAAGAAACAGTACATGTCCCTCTTGGTCTGTTTACAAGTTTTTTTTTAATTATTCATTTTTTGGTAACTGGATAGAGAAGCACATGTTTAATATATCACAAAGTTTCAATGATCACGTTGGCATCACAAGAAAGAAGAAGATACAAGTTTGAGGAAATTCAGGTCCATTCATTATAATACTCGTAAAGTGAGCCCTACTTGCGCCACTCCATACAAGACAAAAACTCATAATCAGAACTTGCTGTTATCATACAAGAAGGAAAAACAGAACAAAAAAAAGACTATGAGTCCATCCACCCATCTGCCAAAGTCATAAACGCCCATTACTAAAACCAGTCGTACCACTGTACATTACTCATGCCCAGTTATCGTCATCCAATTCCATATCACCCATTCCTTCATGTACGAAACCTCCGTGCTTCCATCATCCCACATTGACATAATAAAGGAGAGTCCAGCCCGTCCAAGAGCGTACATACCCAAACAAGTGCTGCACGTTTGCTAACATCACAAACTTCGCCGTCGTCAAGCTCGACGCATATCGCTAGCGATGCCAACTCTTAAACCCTTAAACAGAGGGCGAGTCAAAGCTTCAAACTGAGAAAGACACGGAGCGAGAACGGTGGGTCAAAGACTGTTTTTAGCAACAGCGCCGAAATGTAAAGATACTCGTTTAGGCAACGACACTCGTTTCGCCGACAACGCTTTCACCGACGACACTTTCGCCAACGACACTTGCTTCCTCCTCGGCTGCACGGCGGAAGTAGTCAGCGTCATGCTCGGGTTCGTTCTCAAGAGCAGCAGTAGCCAAATCAGTGCCAACGCCAGAGTCGCTAGGAGGAGAGTAATTCTCCTTCATCTCTGCCTTGACGGCGTCAACGGCTCGAACAATATCTGACTGTGTTGGCAAGTCGACATCGCTGTCGGCAGTGGCGGTCGTGATCACTGAGGAGTTGACTTCGGATGGATCAAGGGTAGCGGTCGGTTCATTGTCCTCTTCATCCGAATAGTGCGAGCCTTCGGAACCTTCAGGATCCTCGTTGATTGGTTCTTGACCACGAGCGGTAGAGTGAGTGGAACGGGCGCCATAAGAGGTGCGACGGTCTTGGTCAATATCACTGCCCGTCATGTAGGAAGTTCCAGAAGCATAGGTGTACTCGCTGCCTGTGCCGCCGAAGCTTGAACGTCCATCATAGCCAGGCGTTTCACCCTCGGCGTAGCTCTCAGGGTAGTCGTCGTCAACATTATAGCGACGCTCAGTACCAGTCTCGCTTTGCGCATCTTCCTCAATCACATCATGCGAGATGGGGTCCAAGGCTTCGTTCTCATCAACTTCAGGCAAGACAGTGTTCTCCTTGTTGGCAACGACGGCACTAGGTCGTCCACCCCAAGATCCCTTGCGAGAGTAGTTGCTGGTTTTGACAGAGTGGCTCCGCTTCAAGTTAGCGTTGGCATCATTCAAGGTAGTCGCGGTTGGATAGGCTTGCGCTCCTGTTGGGGTGTTTCCGCTAATCTGACTGAGAGACAAGATTCGGCGTTGGCTTGGGTTGACAGGCTGACCGTTACGTCGAATGGCGGGGCGAGGCTTAAGTGCAAGGGAGATGCCATTAGCTGCGGTGCTGGGAGGTGGCATTCCCCTGCTCTCTTCCGTGCCGACATCGGTGCCCACGCGCTTCTTTAGCTTCGAAGGGCTCTTCAAGCCATTCTTGTTCATCATTAAAGCACGAGAGTGATCCATAATCCCATTCAAGATGCGGCGCTCCAATGCATCTGCCTTGGTATCCATGATGTGCAGTTCCTCGCGGCGGATCTCAAGCGCAGTGTGGAGAGAAGAGACCTCTCCAGTGAGGCGCACCTTTTGGTTAGCCAGGTTCTCACGTTCTGCTTGAAGTGCGGCAACAGCAGCCAAGAGAGAATCCTTTTCTTCCTTCAACTCCGCCATAGTGCGATCCTTCTCGTTTTGCAGCTCAATCATGACGCGCTCCTTCTCTTCTTTGAGCTCGTGGACAACCTTTTCTTTCTCGGCCTTCATCTCCTGGATGTCTGCGAAAAGCTGCTCCTTCTGAGTGGCCTTTTCAGCCCTGAGGCTCTCCAGGTCGATCTCGAGTTGCTCTTTCTGTACCGTCCTGCGTTCGATGAGTAGAGCCAACTCTTCAGCCTCGCGCTCCTTTGCATCGTTGCCGTCGGTAATGTATTGAGTCTGCTTGGCGACAAACTCACTGAGCTCAGCAGCGGTGATCTTGACTTGGTTGTGAATCTCTTCCAGTTTCTCGGCGTTTGAGGCTGCTTTGCTAGCTTCATCGGCATGGCCAAGGAGTTTGTCGAGCTTCTCGTGCACAGGACTGTCGTTGTAATTTGGCGGTGGCTCGATCGCGAGCAGCTTATCAAGCTTCTCATGCACGGGGCCATCGTTGTAACTAGGTGATGGCTCAATGGCGAGGAGTTTGTCAAGCTTCTCTTGCACTGGACCGTCGTCATACTTCTCCTGAGGCTCAGGAGCAGGTGCTGGCAGAAGCTTGGGTAGGTTCTCGAAATGGGCCTGCAACTCCTCAGATCGAGCCTTTGCCTGCTCATCCCAAGCCCTGGCGTGCTCGTCTGCCTCTTCCTTGCACTTTTGCGCGTGCTCGTAATGGGCCTTGACTAATTCTTCGATCTCGTGCAATGCGACCATGAACTTGGGATGATACTCGGTCATGTTGTCTTGAATGTTATTGAAGATTGACTCGACATTCTTGATCTCGTCCCGCGTATGAGAATGCTCTGTCTTGTCCTCGAGCTTGAGTTCTTCGAATTTGGCAATGTGCTCCTCCAGCTTCGCGATAGTCTCAGCCTTCTGCTCTTCAAGTTTCTCCATCGTTGCGAGCTTCTGTTCATCGAACTTGGTGAGAGTCTCGTCAACCTTCCCAAGAACAGTTGTAGAATCGGTGGACCATTGCGTAGTAGCACCTTCGAATCGGTCATTCATTCCGGCGATGGTAGCGCCAAGAGTGTCGATAGTAAGACGGAGCTCATCTGCTGTGGTCTTGGTGCTTTCAAGCATCTTCTCCTGCTCTTCAGACTTCTCTTTCATGACCTTGGCAAGCTCGTCGGCCAGGAGCTGAGCATCGTCGTACTTGGCCATGAGTGTGTTGAACTTGTCCTCCAGGCGCTCAGTGAAGGCAGCAACGACAGCCTCTTTGGTTTCGTCATGCTTTTCGAGATGGAGGGCCGACTTTTCGGCACTGTCGTTCTGCAGCCCCTCAATGGAGCCATGGGCGCGCTCAAATTCCCTAGTGAGAATTTCCATAAGTTCCTTCACATCAGCAGTGACGTTGTTGGCACCAATGGTTTCTTCCATTGTCTTGAATGAAGCTTGGAGGTTTTCGATAGGACCGCCTTCGATAAGGCTGGTCTTGATCTCCTCTCGCATCTCGTCCAAAGCAGCCTTGACACCACTGATGTCCTCGACAATTTGAGTGGCCTCTGCACGACGCTCATCAAAATTGGTAGCTGTCTTCTGGATATCCGCTTCATAGGTGTCTTTCATCTTTTCGTGGCTGTCGCGGAAGTCATGGATGAGTCCAGTAAGCTGCTCCAGTTCGGCTTTGGATGCAAGCTCTTCTGGGTCCGGGATTTTCATGTCATCCAGTTTGACTTTGAGATCGTCAACGAGAAGGGTCACAGCGTCGATATCAGCCTTCGTGGCCTGAGGGTTGCTTTCATCCTCTGACTTTGCTGCCTTCATCTCGTCTAGAACAACCTTGATATCGTCCGCAAGCACCTGAACGACTGTAACATCTGCCTTAGTAGCACCTTCCTCTTCAAACTTCTTTGCAAGAGCATCCAAAGCCTCAGAGGTGGTCCTGACTACAATCTCGACATCTTCCAGGTTCTCTTTGGTGACAGTGGTAGCTGGGTCTGGGAGAACAAGCTCTTCGATCTTGGCTTTGGTGTTTGCAAGCAGAGTCTCGATCGCATCCGTGTCTTCTTTTTTGGCCAGACCTTCGAGTGCAGGCGGTGATGTCTCGCGGTCCTGCATTAGCACAACAGCAGCTTGGATGTCTTTGAGGAGTTCTTCAATGGCAGCAAGATCTTCCTTCATGGCAGCTCCTGTGGGAGCTGCTGGCTCTGAAGGTGGTGCGGCATCCTTGGCGTTGGCATTGGCGTTGGCATCCATAGCTTGCACCTTATCCTGAATCTGGGTAAGGAGGCGCTCCATCTTGGCTACATCCAGCGATTGGGCGACGGGCTGCGGCGCAGCATCCTCCTGTACTACATCTTGAGATATCTCGCGTGACGTGGTTTCTTCGCCATCCGGCTTGTCCACAAGAGCAACCTCGTTACCGGCGGGCGCGGGAGCGTCCTCACTTGCAGGTTGAGTGCTGGGCTGGGCCCCCTTCAACGACTCTACGTCAGCGCGCAAAGCCGCAATGCCGTCCTTGAGAACGTCCAAGATCTCGTGAGATACGCTCATGTCTACGGGCTTCTCAGCAATCTTGGAGACATCAGCTCGCAGGCTCTCAATGCCTTCGTTCATAGCATCGATGATCTCGTCAGTAGCAGGGCCGTTGCGCTCAGGAGGAGTGTTGAACTTCTTGTCGATGTGGGACTGAAGGTCATCAAGGCCTAGCTTGACAGCCTCCAATACTTCTTCCGTGTCGGCGCGTGAGTGTTGCTGGATCAAACTATTAGATTTGTGCACGTGCTCAAGCTCTCCTCTGATAGCTTCGAGGAGCTCTTCGTTGACACTAGCAGCTGAGAGGTTGGCCTTGATCTCATCGAGACCAGCTTTTACGGTCATCATCATCTCAGCTTTTTCGTTATCCCCACTAGGTACAAGAGCATTGCTGAATGACTCCTTCAATGTTTCTAGTTCTCCACGAATAAGAGCCAAGTTGTCTTTTGAAGTGGTCTCCTGGGAGGTATGCAATCCATCAAGAAGCTCTCGAACAGCATTGACAATCTCGTCCTTGTTTGCTGAATCGCCTTGCTTGACGACTGAGCCACTCAAGGTCTCCCGGAAGGTTTCAAACTCCGTCTTGAGAGCAGCAAGCATGTCGTCGTTGGATGTGGATGCAGTCTGTTTTTCGCTCAAGAGGGTGTTAAGTCCATCCAAGCCCGCTTGGAGCTTCTCGAGAATGTCATTCTTGTTGCTAGAAGAGTCGCCGAGAACGACTTCCTTGAGTTGATCAAACTCGTGCTTGATAGCTTCACTGATATCCTCATTCGAGTCGACATCGTCATCGTCACTGGACCTGAGAGCAACTTGAGATTTCATCTCCTCAAAGCCTGCTTTGAGAGCAGCAAGGATCTCCTCGTTGGTCTTGGAGGCAGGGAGAAGTTGAGAGCTCAATTTTTCCTGAAGGCCCTCGAACTCAGACTTGAGATACGCCACCATGTCTCCGCGGCTCCACGCTTGGTCTCCACGAGGGCCCTCTGCAACGTAGCCTTGGACATCCTCGCGCAGTTTATCGAGCTCCGCCTTGAACTGATCAATCATCTCACCGTCTTGAGTGATCTCTCTCGGCTGGTTTGATGAGCCCTGGATTTCTGTACGAAGACTATCGAGCCCTTCCCGAAGCGCTGTCAGAACTTGCTCTGTGTCCTTGCCGCTGGTAGAGGAGTACCCTTCGAACTCAGTGTGCATCTCTTCTACCATTGACTGTAGACGCTGCATGACAGACTCGTTGTGAGCTTCCGTTGCTGCCTTGACAGCATCCGTGATACTCTCCGGGGGGATTTCGATTTCTAGGCCGGCAGAGTTGTGGTCGGTAAGAGCCTGACGGATAACCTCCTCAAGCATCTCCCGAGAGATACTCTCGGCTGGTGTTGGCTGCTGGGCTGTAAGAGCTGGCTTCAACTCCTCCAAGGATTCTCGCACGGCCATGAGAACTTCCTCGCGGATTTCATGGACTTCATTGATTGGCGGTGGGAGTTGAATCTGTTGGAGGGAGTCGTGCAGCAAGTTCTCAATGTCCTCCTTGGTAACCGCGCCAGAGCCGTTGAAATCTTGCAGCCCTTCGCGTAGACACTGCAGTACCTCATCCCTGCCCAAGCCGACTTGTTGAATCTCACGATTGGCATTCATCTCGACGCCGTCAAAGGCCTCTCGCACGGCACTGATGAGAGCTTCCTTGTCGAGGGCAGCTGACTGGGCAGATGGCTGATCCAGGCCTCGCTCCGCGAGTGCTTGCTTGACGACATCGTACACCTCGTTGTTGTCGACGGTGTTGCGTGTGACCACCGATGACATGGATTGTCGCCTTCGCTCACGCATGACCTTGTCCATGTGCTCCTTGAGGTTCGCGAGACCTTCTTGGACGATGGTGTTGATCTGCTCATTCGCCTGACTTGACTCTGGATCTGATTCCACAGCTCTAGTCTGCTCCGCCTCTTCCAGCTTACGTGCAAGCTCGCGGCCCATGCCCAGCACTTCACCGCGAAGATCCTGAATCATTGACTTGGTCGCCATGGTGACACAGCCCGACTCTGCGACGCTGTCCTTGATCTTACGCAGGAACTTGAGCATCTCCTCGCTTACAAAGTCAGCAGCCTTAGGGCTAGAGTGGACCTTGCTATCAGCCGAGATTGTGCGAGTGAGCGCACCAGATCCTGGCGAAGGTTGGAAACTTGTAGACCCAGGAGCAGCATGGACAGCGCCGCCTATTGAGCCTTGCTTGACGAACTCCACCAGCTCAGCAACCTTCTGGGCAGTCTCTCCAGTAGCTTTGTCAACCAGCTTCTGAAGATTTGTTACAAGCCGTTCCTGACCATCTTTGGTTACCATCTCCCGAATGATCTTTTCCAGCATGGCGACACTAGCGGCACCCTCAACAGAGTATGGGTTGGGGCTTCCGATGCGCTCGTCGGCCCAGGGGCTACTTGATGCCATCCTTGGAAAGGTGAACTGCTTCGTAGGCGTCATGTGGGGATCCTGAAGGTTGAGGCTGCTAGATCGAGATGTATCTCCATTCATAGCGGCAGTGGCAGCTTCTTGCTGCTTTTGCGACATGGTTGCCAGAAGGTCCTTGAGCGACTTTCGAATATCCTCATCACGGAGGTTTGTGGCCTCCTTTAAGCTGATGAGGTCAGTCGCGTTGTCCTTGCTCCTTCGACTCAATTGCGACATGTCCTTCTGGAGACTGGAAACGATGTTGTTGATGCTGACAAGCTGACTGGCAATGTTGTCGAATGAGTGAGGTGCAATTGAACCCTGGACGGGTGCTGCCGCTGGCGCTGGCGCCGGCGCTGGCGCTGACACTGGTGTAGATATCGGGGTAGTTGCCGCCGCTGGTGGTGGAGAGCGTGGAGAGCGTGGCGAGCTGTTAAAGTTGGCCGATGGTGGCGGGTCGAGCATATGTTGGGGGATAGACATTGTCTGAAGGGCCATCATCGTAGCAGAAGGAGGCGTGTTCTCGCCTAGGAACGGCCGGTGAGTGGGCCGCAGAGCCGGTGTGTCCTTGATCTCGAACCGTGGCGCTGGTGAAGGCGTGACATGTCTGGTAGGACTGGGATCGGCATCTTTACCAAAGTAGTCCTTGTCCCAGTCGCGCGAGATTGGTCTGCCTCCTCTACTTGACGGCCGGTCGCGCTCTGGGGACCGCTCTGGCGACCGGTTGTCTAAGTAGCTGCGCAGGTCACGAACACTGCCTGGCTGGAGCGATTGCATACGCTTGTGCTGATTACCTTTGATTAGAGCACGCTCTGGAGAGAGCGATTTGAGTGGCATAGGATTAGTAGTGTATGAGCTTGCGGGTAAGCTCTCTCGCGCCTTCTCTTCTAGCGCCTTAGCCGCTTGCATGATAGCTGCTGATGTGTTAGGGCGGGTAGTGAGATTTGGTGAGCCTGGGTTCAATGGCAATGGCGGAGGAGCCCGTTCAGGGTCAGCACTGTCCCACCTAGAGCGCAGTGTTAGCAGTGAAATGTAGCGGTGTGCATTGGTATAGAAGAAAATGAGAGTACGAACATGGGAATCATTCTGTCCGAAGAGAAAGAATGTGAGTGCCGGACGAGCTCCCTGTCGCGGGAGGGTTCTCTGTCGGAGGAAGGCATTGTGGTGGTATATGGTATGGTGGATATTTAAGTCCCGGGGGTGGTATGGGAGAGCACAGCGGGTACAAGGCCGGCTGAGCGCAGAAGTTTGTTTTGCAGAGAATAGGTCAGGGTATCAATCGCGAATGGCTTCGGCGATCCAGCGCAGGGTAGAATATGCAACGCAATGGTTCGTGAGATGTGGAGGGCGGATGGTGGGAGACTGGAGTGCAGGTTCAGAGCGAGAACAGTGTTGATCTAGGTTGGGGTTTGTTTACGTGCACTGGCCAATAGGCGATGACGATGGCGGCGCGACCTGCCAGCTCAGCCGTCGCTGGGGCAGCACTGGCGCGAACAAGACGGCTCCAATGGATATGGTACGCCCATTGGATGCACACCGCCGTTGCGAGTCGGCGGTGGATTGCAGCTCAACAGGCGATATGCATGTCATGTGCATTGCACTGCGAGTAGTCGTGCACAACCAACATCGCCCGTTACCTGGGGGAGGGCCTTGCATGCCGTTGTCGATAAGGCGCTCGTTGCCATGCGCTTTGTGGCGCAGGTGGCTCCTCCACGCCGCTCCCGCCCCGTCACTTGTCGGCGTTATGTATCGCCGATCCTGTCTCCGCCGCCGCATCTCCAGCTAAGCTACCAGCAGTTGATCATCACCGACCGCCTGCTCCATCTCCGCCACACAATTCCCCGTCCCCTCCCGGCGAACTGCTTGCACGGACTGCCCAACCACCCTCTACATACTCTCCCCCATCCATCGCAGAGCCATGGCTGTCCCCGAAACTACATCGCGGGTGGCAGAGGCGCAGAAGCTGGCCAAGTCGGATCCCTCCAAGGCCGAGCAGATATACAAGGACGTCCTCTCACAAAACCCCGGTTCCAATGAGGCAGCCATCAAGAACTACGAGACCGCCCTGGTCGGTCTCGGCGAGCTTTACCGCGACCAGAAGAAGGTGGACGCTCTGGCGGAACTGGTAAAGCAAGCGCGATCGGTAATGTCATCGTTTGCGAAAGCAAAGACATCCAAACTGGGTATGCATCCATCTCCATACGCTGGCCTGGGGGCCAATTACTAACACAGCACAGTCCGACAGCTTCTCGACCTCTTCACCACCATACCAAACACCACCGACATCCAGATCGCCGTCACCAAGTCATGCATAGAGTGGGCCGTCTCAGAGCGGAGAGGCTTCTTACGGCAAAACCTCGAGACCCGACTTGTCGCCCTGTACATGCAGAAGCAGTCCTACTACGATGCCCTCACCCTCATCAACAGTCTACTCAAGGAGCTGAAGCGCCTGGACGACAAGCTGGTTTTGGTCGAGGTGCAGTTGTTAGAGTCGCGTGTCTATCATGCATTGGGCAACATACCCAAAGGCCGTGCTGCTCTCACATCCGCCCGAACATCGGCTGCCTCCGTCTACACCCCACCTCTGTTGCAGGCCGGCCTGGATATGCAGAGTGGTATGCTACATGCCGAGGACGGCGACTTCAACACAGCCTTCTCCTACTTCATCGAAGCAATGGAGGGATACCACTCACAGGATGAGGACCAAAAGGCAACATCAGCACTGCAGTATATGCTACTCTGCAAGATCATGCTCAACCTCGGAGACGACGTGACATCACTCATGACCTCGAAGCACGCCGTCAAGTATGCCGGCAAGCGATTAGAGGCCATGAAGGCTGTAGCCCGAGCACATACGAACCGCAGTCTAGAGGAGTACGAAACCGCCTTGACTGACTACCGCCAACAGCTTGGTAGCGACCGATTCATTACATCCCATCTTCGCCGCTTGTATGACAACATGTTGGAGCAAAACCTCATCAAGGTCATCGAGCCCTTTAGCCGGGTCGAAATCGACCATGTCGCCAAGATGGTCGGGCTAGACACCATACAGGTGGAGCGGAAGCTCTCTCAGATGATTCTCGACAAGGTCATTATTGGAGTGCTGGACCAGGGCGCCGGATGTCTTATCGTCTATGACGAGTCGGAACGCGACCAGGGATATGATGCTGCCCTGGCCACTCTTGAGAAGCTGAGCAACGTTGTTGATGTGCTGTATACCAACCAGGCCTCTCTGTTGGAGTAGAATGTCGGCTGCGAGAGGCAGAAGCGTCAGACGCACTCAAGCTATGTAAAATAGAAGCATAGAAGCTCAAGCGTGCTCAGCATTCAATGTGGCTAACTATTAATGACAAAACATGATTTGAACCATGCTACCCTTGCATATGAATCTCTAGTTGCTAATGTTGCATTGCAGATTCATAACACCCGATTTCATGTTAACCATACCACTCCTTTACGCCTGCATATCAAATATCTCAACACTAACTACCCATGTCGCAAAACCCCATCCATCCGTCTATCCCAGCCAGAAAAACAATTAGAAGAAAGAAGAAGAAACAGAAATTAATGCCCCCCATTCCCCTCCCTACTCCTCCTCGCACTCGCATTCACAATCACAACCCCCAACACCATACCACACATAAACAGCGTAATAAACGTCACCGCAACCACCGTACAGCGGTAACGCTCACTCTCCCTCTTCTGCCTCGCGGCCGTATGAACCTGCTCGTCGCACACGGCGCAGTGCTTGTGCTGCGAGTCGGGCTGGGGGAGGAGGAGTTTGGTTATTGTTTGGGCGAAGGTCTCTGGTTGCTGTTGTTGCTGTGAGGGAGGGGGAGGAGGTGGAGATGAGGTGGTGGTGGTGTGGGCGTGGTGTTCAATGTCCGAGGTTTCGCGGGCGAAGGGGGGGTGGTCTGCTTCGTCGGATTGGGGGATGGTGGTATACTATTGGAGGGGGTGTTTGTTAGGGATTTGGACTGTTTTTTTTTCGCTGTGGGTGATATAAATGGGTTTGCGGGGCTGGGGATCAAACGTACGCCGGAGAGCGAGCCAGATGGCATGTAGCGGTTTGTGGGGTGGTTGTTGATTACATCGTCGTATGCTGGCGCGGCTTCGGTGGGTGTTGTAGGGATGCCCATCGTTGTTATCTTGTCAGTTGTGATTTAGGTTTGTATTGAGGATTTATATTGGAAGTGTTTTAGTTTGTCTAAGCAGACGCTGTTCTTATCGGAACACATGTTGCCACAGCCATACACTTTATACATCTCTACACTCGCTGCCGCTCTTACCGGTCAAACGGCTGATCATGGTGTTGGATGCCTGATGATTGCACAGCCTCTGCATGCCTCAGCCCACCTCGTCATGGTGTGTTGTGGGACCAACCAGCATCATGGGATAGTAGAGCCAGGGTCACTAAAGCCACAGTTATGCGCTTATCACATTGGTAGGATTTGCCATTTAGGGACTTAGTGGGAGACACAAAGCAACAATCTACTGTCTGAGCCGTGGTGCCGACCAATCGTGACATCAGACGGCCGAATTGGTGGCGCATGCATAGACTTAGCCAGTCGTATAGCTCGATGTGGTTGAGAGGGGATTTTCATGTGCTTTGCGGGGACGTGACCAACCTTGTACAGCCCGTGAAAGAGGTGTAATAAACTATACACCACGATATTACCACGTGACTTACTTAGATGAAACCAAAAAAAAATAGAGATTTACCATGCTAGTAGATAGATGCCCTCTGCTCTAAGATATATTGAAAGTATATTAGCAGCTACACGGGCTTTTGGAAGGGCCTCTCTATCGAAATACTCAATAATGCGGAAAGCCCGCTTCTTAAAACGACCTTCCAAGTCAAGAATCAATAGCAAAGCTGAACGAAGCTCATTCTTTCCTGCAAGATATACATCCTTACTCACGAAAGGTCGAAGATGCATTCTTTGCCGTCACGTGGCTCAGAATATATTCCATTTACTCTCCGCCCCCCGCAGCATGACCAGAATTCTCGGCACACAAAAAGATAACAACACTTTGATGTATTCATTGTCGCATTATTGTAGAACCATCAATCGTAACGGACGACAGTTTGGTATACGAAATGCAACCCAGCCCACTTATCCACAGAATTTAGCATCTAGGCATAAGTACCCAGTATCTTTTAGCATGTCAACGCCATCCCCAACGCTGCGGCGGTATCCACAATCTCTTGGGGGCTCGTTGCTGTTCGCATCCGCATTAGTACGTAATGTCTCTTGGTGGCAAAATAGCATCCACTTCCGCCTCAGCACTGCGGTACTTGATGTCTCTTGGGGGCTCGTTGCCGTTCGCCTCCGCCTCAGCGCTGCGGTACGTGATGTCTCTTGGTGGCGAAATAGAAGCACTGCGGTACTTGACGTCTCTTGGGGGCTCATTGCCGTTCGCCTTAGGAAGTGGATCTATATCTCTATGAGTATGCATTGATCGCCTATGGACCTTAACATACTTGGAAGCGCAACAGCGCAAGCTGCAAGAGCTGCGAGGATAAAGGAGGTTCTCATATTTTCTGGTGGGAAAGTAGAGGATTTGGATCGTTCTGCAAGATGTTTTTATGGAAGCCGACGAACTGATGATCAACTGATGACGGGTACAGGTATTTATATATGTATACTACAGGTGCACACCGGCTCTGCTCTTTGACAAACAATCGACAATCCAGCAATTGGATGTGACACCGCCTGGGATCAGCAATACGACCTATACTCCAATCAGGAGGTGAAGTGTCCCGTGGCCATACCATACTATACTCTCCCCAGTGCAGACACCTGACCGAGTTTAGAATCTAGGACGATCAAGACGTCATACACAATTAATGCGCGATACACTGCGCTACAAGGCCAGAGCTTTGTGTGGGGGAGCGCTAAAATAATGATAGGCTCTTCTTCGGATGACTCTGTACCAGTTTTTTTACAGAGAAATACTACGCTATTCTTGATAATTATGATAGCTCGTACCCTTTATAGTATAGTTCTTACTCTCTACCCTAGTCTGTATCGTCCTCCTGCTGATATCCTGCGTATAACACTTTAGTGTTGTAACACAGTACGTGATGAAGAGACACTATGATCTCATAAGACGAGATCGAGACTCCAGCTCCTAATAACACAAAAGGGTGATGCTATTGCGTCATAATGTAAGGGTTTATTTGGTTGCGCGTTTTAAATTTGCGGTTTTGGTACTGCTTGGAGTATAGAGCTTCAACAAGGGGTGGGGCTAGCTAGCGTTGCGGTTGAGCTCAATAGAATCTGGATGGCTGGTGAAATAATGGGCACGTGACGCGGCTGATCCACACTGCAACCATCAGACCCATCACCAAAACCACCCCCAAAACTACGATATGAGATTGGCTACGTGACCAAAAATGTAGAGGTTCATGGGTACATCTTGCAATCGCGTGTTGTCCTTTCCCAATAGAGCGAAAAAACGTGGGTGAAGTATGCACTAGATAAGGTTTTTGTGCTTATCGCTACGCTAACAAAGCATGGCAAGGCTTGACGCCTTTACCACCATTGAAACCACGCGATTTTACCGCATATGCGGTATAACAGCGATTTTGACAGCGTTTTCAAAACGCAATTCTATATCGGGCAAGTAAAACGCAAAATGCTGAACCGAACACGCCGTGAACTATGTAAGCACTAAGCGATTGTTGTGATGTCTCTTTGATCTCCTTCCTTTCCTATTTCCTTTTCCCCTCACGTGTTCCCCTCACGAGTCATGCGAAGTTTTCTCTACCATCAAGCTCCAGCTCCTTCAAGTTCGCCATACGAGAGGACGATACTACTGTACTAGTAATTTCTCGCCCTCCTTTCGATTTTGTCGACGTTTCTCCCTCTTTCTCTTTAGCAGGAAGCGAATTGCACGAAATTTGTAGACGCTTGCCAGATCATGGGCATGAGAGAAAAAATCGATACTGCCTAAATGACGGGAGCAAAGTTACCTGCCAGATCTAGAATGGACGTTACGAGGGTACGTGTAGTGGATTTACGATATAGTCCAAGCAGCCGCTCAAGAAGCCTCGATCAACATTGGCGGTATTGCTTAGCCTGCCTTGTAATGCCGATGAAGTCCCTTGCTGACGTGGCCCATGCTCCGGAGTAGGGAACAGAAAAAGCCCGGACAGTTCGACAAGGCCCTACAGGTAGAGCAAAGGTCATTGGTCACCCCCATAAGCGGTAAACGTTGGTCGGTCTGTCGTAGTGCGGCACTATCTTTACCTCATCTCTCTTCTCATCCTGTTCTTCTTTATTGTTTCTTTCTCTTATTTTATTTCTGAAGATAAAAGTTAGGTGAAAAAAAGAGTAGAAAGAGAAGAAGGAAAATGAGAGCAAAGAGAGAAACAGAGGTTACAAGAGAGAGAGGGATGGAGAAAGGGAGAGACGTATTTTCTCTTTTTTTAAACTGTAAATATGAGATACGATAGATTAGGTTGGACTCTATACTAAGCAGACGTACACTGCTTATCGAAGGGACGTTCACCGCTTCTAGCGGGGGTTAATAACCTATGCCTATGCCATCATCGTATATATCTAAACCTGTCTAGGAATGTGAGAAGGGTGTCGCAAGAAGTTGACCTCGACCCGTCTGCGACTGACTCGGTACTATGAGACCGGACCGAGGTTTACTGATTATACACACTAAATCGCTCGTGCATGACGCGACTCAAGTCTACCAACTGCGCGGGAGAACTGTGAAGCGATAATCCACTTCGGCATCAGTTGTAATGCTAACGCTAGACGTTACACTACTATCGGGTCAAGAACGCCCGGAGCGCTGGAATCTCCGCGATTTTGCTCGACTTGCCACGTCCACTGCTGGCCATTCATCAACTACTGTCGCGGCTTTCGAACAGAGTAAGGAAATCGAAGATGGCGAGAGGCTATGAGTCCCCTTCTGTGTCCGACTTGGAAGAGTCCGCACCATTTATCGACCAAGAACGACTTGAGAAGATACGTGCAAGTAAAGCTCCGAGGTCCGCCTGGGACTGGATATGCCTTGTCGCACGAAATGTATGGCATTACGTCTTAGTGGCAATTCTCTCAAGTCTGGTCACAATGGCAGTTCTGCGAAGCCATGGCTTGTTGCACGTCGAGAACAGCCCATTGTGCGAAGACATGGATTATATTCGTGAGTATCATTCTTTTAGCAGACTTTCATCCTTTTCCATCATCCGCTGAACTGATGTTTCTCCAGACGAATATGCACCAATTAGAGACCTAGACCGGTCATTCCATATCGAGACGTTCTCACCATTCAATTACAGCACAAGCGAATATACCATGGATCCTGCCGAAGGTGACGTCGATGAGAAGTGGATGACCCTTGGCCAAGATTGTTAGTCATCCAGTATCTCATAACATTTGATCCGAAGTACTGATTCCTGTCCTCACAGCGGGTCATTTCTTGATTCCAGTTTCCGAGGGTCACAAATATGACATGGACATAAAGCGCCACGTCACAGTTCCAGAGGGTGTAGCCGAAGAGGAGTCTTTTCTGGTCTCGCTCGATGTCATGCACCAAATCCACTGTCTTGTAGATTACCCAGGCGTGCCTAGAGTCAGCAACTCAGAAAGCTAATGCGACATCTAGGACACACTACGCGAGAACCTCTGGTACAACCGCGACTGGTACTCCGTCCATCAAAAGCAACATCCCAAGCTCTCGGTTCACAAGGCTCACACAAGTAAGTCTTTTGCTGATTATGTCATCTCCACCCTCGGTCCAGACCACTGACAGTCATTCCAGACCACTGCCTTAATGCTCTCCGAAAGCGGCTGATGTGCTTCTCGGACGTAACCTTCCTTCCAATGGTATATATCGACAGAGAAGGTTGGACACTACCAGACTTTGAGAGGCGCCACAAGTGCCACAACTTTGATGCAACCAGGGAGTGGGCGTACAAGCACAGAATGTCCGATGCTGCTGCCAGCTATAAGAAAATAGCTGGGCCGGAGAAGATCCTGACTACTTTCCCCGGGTTCTATGACATTTACCCGGAGCGTAATAACCCAGATCATAAGGACCCAGACCACGGACATTCGGACAATAAGGAGCATCATAGTCATTGATGGTAATTGCTGAGATGCAGTATTCCAGAGCTTCGGAGGCAGTTTCCAAGCTCCTTTCATTATAATATCATGCTTGAAGTTTGAAATAAATGAGCTGAAAGCGAATGAAAAGCGTTCAGAGTCATCCAAGAGCCGTAATGCCTGTCCCTTCGTGCCGAGATGCACGGTGTGCCGAGGCACTTTTCTTCAAGAAAAGAGTGATCCACGCAGCATACTGTTAGGGGACGCCAGGATGAGGCACGATCGCTGTATTATTCATCGTTGCCTTGAGCACATCTCTTCAGATAGCCTCTCCTACGAGTCATGACAGAGGAAGCGCGTAGTATTTCGTAGTGTAGCCAGCGGCGAAATAATGGATGTCCTCCTCGCGAGCGAGTCTTTCCACCTTTTCTCAACCACCAGCCTTGCTTAATTTTGGAGGATACTTTGAACTGCGATCAATACCCTTGAAGAGTTCTCGCAGTCCCTTTGAGTACTCCGTTTCTTAGGGTTGCTCTTGGAGTCCATTCTTGCAATTCTTCTAACAGAATTGGAAGGCATGATGCTGTGTCGCGTGTCGATGTATTGCAGACCCAGTACTCTACAGCACACACTGTACACCCAGCAAGTATTCTAAAAGTGCCTTACCAGATTGAGCAAGACATGTTTGCAGACTCGTGCGCAAGACGCGATTCGACTGCCGAGGTTGGTGTTTGTGTGGTGTTGTTGTGGCACGTTTGTCGGGAGGAGGTTTTCACAAGCGAAAGCCTTCCCCAGCGCTAGCTCGGCTAGTATCCACTGGAGCTCTGGCCTCATCCGAACGTCAACGCTTCCAAATGACGTCGCTAACTGGTGACACGCCCAACGCCATGCGGACTCGTTTCCGCAAGAGGGCTACTGATTTCCCCGCGTTTTATGGTGCTTAATTACTGCTCTCGCATCATTTCCTTGACCTTTGCCTCTCCGTAGTCAACATGGCAGACAATAGCCCAGACAAGATAAATTTCATCTACAACTCGCAGCTGGTAAGCGCGTCTAGCCTGCACAGTGTCGCGCATGAACTAATGCCGGGCCCTAGGATGCATTCACGCTCTACCACGTGTCGCAAGAAAACAATACCCACAACGCCATCGGCCCTGCACTGCCAGCTCTCGGTCATGCCACTTCTGGCGCTCTAGGATCCGCGATATCGAAACTCATAACATATCCTGTGGACTTGGTCGTAACACGTCTTCAAGTCCAACGGCAGCTGCAGCATGGCAAGGAGCATCCCCACTACGATGGTGTTGTCGATGCCTTTCTCAAGGTGTATGAAAGAGAGGGTGGCTTGAAGGCTTTCTATAGTGGTTGTGTCCATGAAACATTCAAGGGTGTCGTGGACAGCTTCCTGTTCTTTCTAGCGTACTCATATGTCCGCCAAAGGAGACTCAGTGCGCGAGCCAGCAGCCATAACCTGCCAGCCTTGGAAGAGATTGGCGTTGGCGTAATCGCAGGCGCATTCTCCAAGCTGATCAGCACACCACTCCAGCAAGTCGTGACACGCAAGCAGACGGCCGCCATGATGAACCAGGGCTCTACGATCGACCCGCCTCCTCCGCTGAGCACCAAGGACATTGCATCTGAAATATGGCGTGAGAAGGGCATACAGGGCTTTTGGTCAGGATACTCAGCCAGCCTGATCCTAACGCTAAACCCTTCTATCACGATGCTGCTTCACAAGGCTCTACTGCGACTGGTAGTACCGAGGGCGAAGCGCAGCGATCCGGGTGGACGTCTAACCTTCCTCCTTGCAGCGATTAGCAAGGCCTTAGCCTCGACCGTGACGTATCCATTCAGTCTCGCAAAGGCGCGGGCACAAGTGTCTGCACAGAAGCCTTTATCAGGCAGTGGGGAAACTTCAGATAGAGAGAAGTCTGATGAGCCTATCAAATCAAAAGCTCTGCAGGCCAGACAGCGAACTGTATTCAGCACTATCCTCCGGATCGCACAAACTGAAGGCATAAGAGCCTTGTACGAAGGCTTAGGCGCTGAAGTGCTCAAAGGCTTCTTCTCTCACGGCATCACTATGCTGATGAAGGACCATATCCATTCAATCATCATCAGTCTGTATTTCACACTGCAAAAGGCCCTGCGCAAGTATCCCGGTCCGGAAGAAATCGCAAAGTCTGCCTCGGAGGGTGTACAAGACATATATATCCATAGCAAGGATAAGGGTATTGAAGCTGCTGAGAATGTGACCAAATCGGCCAAGGATATCGTAGAGAAGGGCAAGGAGCAAGTTGCAAGCGTCTATTCAAAAGGCGCAGAAGTTGCAGAGGCAGCATCTCGGACGGCTCAGGATGCCCTCGAGAGTGGTTCGCAACACGCTGAAGATGTCGCAAAAACTGTAAGGGATGGAGTGGATGACGCGTCACAACGGGCAGTAGATGGCATTACAGATAGCAGGGTCAAGGACATTGACGGTACCGACAAAGACATGGCCAAGTGAGTCACAAAGCGAGTGGCGGTCACGAGCCCGTATACACACCCGGAGTGTTTTATTTTTATCTTAGCATTCACGGTCGGATTTTGGCGGAGGAGGAGTTCGTCCCCTGGGGTTGCATCGAGTTGAAGAATTTGTACTTAGCAATCTTGTAATAGCAATGCGGGTGTAAGGATTAATTAAGTCATGCGCAACCTGAAACCGTGGGCATCTCGCCGCCATGCGGGATTTGAATTTTGACAAAAATATCTTGCTTTTTTTTGGGTGAAGCAAGCCCCAGCCACCCCTTGATACAAGGAAGTCTTGTCGAGCATCTCAACGGTTGTCTTCCGTCTGGCTGTGATGACGGAGTCTGGCCACTGTGTTGTCGCTTGATGCGTTGTCGATGTGGGGATGTGTGGCCGCGGTAGGCTGCATGTGTCATACCCAGTGGGTGGCTGGTCGTTCCTGCCCGCGGTTGCCCTGGGGAGGCCAGTGCGCTAACCATCGGGCTCCGCGCCCGCAGCGCAACCATCAACAACCCACCGCTGGAGACGCACAACACTGCACGCCGCCGTCCAGCGGCCTACTAACCACTAACCATACACAGACACAGGTTGAAAATTACAACGCCCGCACAACCAACGTCAAGCGCCACGCAGCCCGCCTCAACAGACTGCGGCGCATGACCGGCGACATCACACCGTGCTCGACAAAAGCGGCGTCCTCTATTTCCGGCAACAAAGACACAAACAACACTCGCGCATACCTAAAGCTGCAGATCTCCTCTATGCCGTGAGCGCCCGTGGATGCACACACCAGCACTCACTCGTCTATATCTCGCCGGATCGCCGCCGCCGCCCCCCGCCTAACACATTCCCCTGAGCTTGGGTTGCGGTCCACCGCCACGTCCCAGCAGCCACCATGGGAGTCGTCGATAAGCCCTTCTCCTCCCCGGCCGCGCAGAGAAGAGCGTGGAAGAGTGCGGAAGAGGAATTAACCTACTACAAGACGCAATACGAGACGCTGGAAAATGAGCTGCAGGAGTTTCAGACCTCCAGCAAGGAACTGGAGGCCGAACTAGAACGCGACATCGAAGAGAGCGAAAAGCGCGAGAGGAAACTGCAAGAAAAGGCAGAAAAGCTTGTTTTTGAGGTCGAGGAGTGGAAGGTATGTGGTCCCGGGGGGACATAGCAAGGCGCATTTCCGGCATTTGGGCCCAATTGCTAACATCACTGTAGACAAAGTACAAGCAAAGCAAAGCCGAAGCAAACAATGCGCAAAACACGCTGCAAAAGGAGATTACTGCTTTACGCGAGGGCCAACGCGCGCTGCAAATGCGACTGCGAGATATTGAGGTGCAGAGCGACGATTTCGAGCGCCAGGCACGCAACCAAACGTCATCGCTTGAAGATGTCGAATCCAAGTATAACGTGGCTATTGAGCGAAGTGTTATGCTTGAGGAAGAAATCAAGATCGGAGAACAGGAGCGAGAGCAACTACGTATAGAAACACAGCGACTACGTGATGAACTGACCGACCTGCGCATCGAAACGGAAATCGTACAAGAGAAACTGCGCATAGCAGAAGAAACCATCGAACACCACCACCAGCGCAAGGTATCTAGCCACCTTGCTGGTGAGATTTTGCGACCACGCTCACCCATTTCTGAGGCATCAACGTCTGCGACGACCCTTTCCTCGCCCACAGCCGGCTCGACCCCGCCGCACTCGATAGCAGATGCCCTCCACCCTGACACGACCCCACCATCTCCACCGCTCTCAGACGCACCCATTACCACGAAACTCATCCCTTCGACGCCAATGTCCAGACGAAAGAATTCTGTTGTACCGCAGGACCCTGGAACTACACCTCGTGCCGGTATGTACTCACGGGCGCCACGACATTCGCGAGGGCCTAGTATGTCGGGATCGTCACGGCCACCCAGCTCAGCTGCCAGTGGACGGGCGACGCCATCTCTACGGCCTACTGTGACAGGGTCGCGAGAGACCAGACCAAGTCTTGGCGCGTCTACATCAGCGGGTTTTCCCAGGTCAGGCTCGCTCTATCAGATTCGGGGGCTGATAGGTAAGATGCAGAAGCTCGAAGAACGAGTTCAAACCGCACGATCCAAGCTTCCTGCGCCAACGAGTACGCCACCCCGAGCGAGCCCACGAGGCAGCGGCGGTTCAGGTCACGTACCCAGCTCAGTTACGTTGAGGAATGGTCGCAAGCGCAGCTCGCAAGCGTCAGTGGCGTCGTCAGTCCCCAGCGCCTACGAGTCTGGTGTCAGCCGCCTCTCCTTCGGTGTCTCCAACTCTTCGAAGGAGCCTCCGACCCCCCAACCCGACACCCGAAACTCGTTCTCGCCACCGGCTGCGGCGATACCACGACCGGCGAGCAGGAGCAGCAACCGTACCGCACTCGGCCACTACCAGTCGTCGTCGATTAGCGGAATTGAATCACGAGTACCGAGACCACGAAGTTCTATGAGCGGCCATTCCAACGGACACAGTTACTCGCAGTCCCTTTCCTCGTCTGTACGAGATGATGCAAGCACCAACAGTGATGGAAGTGGGGTGACGACGCCAATAATGGGTCGACGGTCCACATTGGACAAGACAGGAATTCCCACACCAACAGGCATTCCAAGACGGGCGAGCGCAGGACGACGATCGAGTGCAGGGCAAGATGGGGGAGAAACGGGATTCCCCTTACGACTACGGAGGATGTCGACACAGACTGAGGAAGAGTCTTATTAGGACGGCACAGGTCGGGGCGTTTGCAGCAAAAAAAATCCAGGAGGAGCTGCAGGGACTTGTGTGCATGTGCGTTTGGGCTTTTTTTTTCGTCGGTATATGATTTTGCGGCACTATACCTCTAGCGTTTCTGGGAGTTCGGCACACGGGAAGGAAGGGGGGGATGCAGGTACCGTTTATTTAGCTTTGCACCCATTCGGTTCAGACCTGGAGCTTCTCCCCCTCCCCCCCTCGTCAAAGGACGTGTGTGTGTGGTTCTTTATATTTTGGGGCAAGCATTGGTCGTGTTCGAATTTAAGGGGAGAAGCATTGCAAAGACGGTGTTCAATAGCCACTCTCACACAAGGCCCTTTGGGGCATTTACATATTGCTTATACCAAATTTTCCTTTGTTTCGAATTTTTTTTCAAAATATACCCCCCCTTTATCCCTGGATGTTGCTGATTCCCGCCCTGTGCATTTTGTTTTTTTTTCTGTTTTCTTTTTCGTTTTTCTGGTTAACCTGGGTACGGTTACGTGAAGAAGTGAGTTTAGTTGGGAGGAGTGAGAGCGAGCGAGCGAGCGAGAGATGTATATAGAAATAACAAACTCGAAGAAAGAAAAGGAGTACAGTCAAATTTGACTATTCCCTGTGCGCCCTTCCCCCCCACGTTGCCGCCCCTAGATCGCGCGGCTCAAGCGGCTCAAAGTACCCTTAAATCGGGGCTGTCGTGCAGAGCAAGCATGTGTATGGTTCGCAAATCTGGGGTAAAGAAAAAAAGAGCGTGCAGCGTGTGTGCGTTGGGGGGTGGGTGTTCGAGCGGGAAGCTGGGAGGCAAAAATCGTAAGATTCTGATGTCAAACCGCGCGGGACTGGCCGCTCACTCCGCAGCTCGCAGCTCGCAGCTCGCAGCAAGCCCCTCCCCCCCGTCCCAAAAAAGGGTAAAACGCACGGCACGCATACATACACACATACGCATACGCATACGCGCGCGAGAGAGCATTGGACCCTGGATCTTCGGAATGCACGTTCGGGAGTCTGTGTTTTTCCCCTTACTAGTCTAGCAGTGGGGAGGGGGGTGGTTATAACGAGGCTCTCTTGCAGCTTTGTATAGTAGAGGCGCGTCTGCGCTGTTTGTTTTTTTATTATCAAAGAAAGTAATGTCTCCCGGATAGTTTATTTTTTGTGCCGGTCCGCTCCTCCCCCCCCCTATAAGCAGTTTTTTTCTTATGCACAACACGTTATCCAAAGCATAAACACACGCACGAGAGATGGGTGCCTTAGCGGCGATTTATGGGCACCTACGCCAAGATTCCGCATATACGGCCGCATCACGGGAAGAAGATAAAGCATTCGGACGTAAAGTTACGGAGGTGCCTTTCAAAAGTTCTGTCTGCCAAGAATAATCTAGCCGAAGTACGGCCGCCTTAGCTAAGGCTTATCTCTTCCCTCTATATACTTATTACTACCTTATAGCTTAATAATCTTTTAAATATATATAAGAATTTACTTAATTTAAGCTTAGATCTTAA